>NC_058133.1:366373613-366448220 GCF_016433145.1 Gracilinanus agilis | reverse complement strand
GCAAGATTCTACCTTTTAAGCTGTTATTTTCTTGCCAGATCTCTTCCATTTTCCTCAAAATCTCAGATTTGAACTCTTCCATAGGTTGTGAGGAGTTTTCCTTATTTGGGGAGGGTCTGGATGGTTGTTTGTTCTCCTCCTCTGTTTGCTCGGTTGTCTGGATTTTCTCTGTGTAGAAGCTGTCGAGTGTTAAAGACTTCTTTTTTTTGTTATTATTCTTTCTCTTCTGAATTTCCTGTAACTGGTTAGCCATCATTAGCCCAGCAGCTTCTCAGGTTTATCCTCGCTCTCAGTGTCTGTCTGAGATCTATTGGCTCCTGAGGACTGAGTTCTAGTTTTTTCCAAGGTCAAGCCCCCTGGTGGATTCCCTTGCTTGAACCTCTGCAGGAGGTTTCTTTACAAGTCTCAGGGAGCTACTTCCACAGTCGTATACCCGTCTGCACTGGTTCCCCACTTAGGCTTTAGTTCCTGGTTGTGTTTGCCTCCCCCCACGCCTCTGCTCAGCCGGCACCCACGCCTCTGCTCAGCTGGCGCTCTGCTCCCAGCGTCCGCTCCCCCGCGCGCGCGCGCTCAGATTTCGCGTGCGTTCTTGACTTAATGGGGTCCTAAGTCTTGCTGCTCTCAGGAACAGGTCCCGGAGCTGCTGATGACTCGATGGGTGCCCCAAACTTGCTCTATTTCTTTTTAGCTGGGTTCAGAGCTATAGGTGAGTGTGGAGGGGGTGGGGGTGGGGCGGTTGCTCAGCTCGCGCTTGAGTGAGAGCCCTTTTTAGCTTGGAAATGTCTCGATTCCACGTACCTTCCACGCTGTGCCCTGTTGTGGGGTTCCTCCGTTCGTCTGGACTTGTTTTTATGTCCCCTTGAGGAGTTTTGTGTGTTTCGGTCAGGAGAGGTTTAGAGCTGCTTCTTACTCTGCCGCCATCTTAACCCGGAAGTCAGGAAACTAGAATTTTAATGAAATAGAGAATTTCTAAGCATTCCTGATGAAAAGACCAGAGCTATGAAGTAATTTTGAAGGTCCTACATAGGAGTTAAGAGAAACATAAAAAGCTAAACATAAGTGAATAATGATAAAGGACTAAATAAGGATAAGCTAATGATATTCTAATATGGGGAGATGATACATATGTTCACTCAGAAATCTATCATCATCTGGGATATTAGAGGGAGGCTAATTAGATAGGAAGCCTAGAAGTGATTCTATTATGTTTTCATGACCTTAAAATGAGTATGAAAATTGAGACAGAGTAATATATTAGAGAGAAGTAGGAAAAGGAAGGTTAGAAAAAATTATCTCACATAATTAGAGTAAGCTAGTAGACATGTATACAAACAAGAAGGGTAGGTAGAGTAACTGCTTTGAACTTTACTCTCATCTGAACTATGTTAAAAGCGGGGGGAAGACTATATACATATATCTGGCTATAAAAATATATTTCACCCAATAGGGATTTAGAAGGAAAAAGAAAAAAGGAAGGAGAAATTAGAGTCTGAGGAATTCAAATCACATTAACCAAAGAAGTTAAATTTTCACATGTTGCAAGAATTGATAAATGAGATTTAGGTTGAACCACAATCAGATATTTAAAATCTATGGTAAAGAGAAATATCACAGAATGGAAAAGTGGAAAGATTGTTATTTCCAAAAAAGAGGAAAGAAGATAATATAACTTGCAATCTATGGACCAGTAAGCTTGACTTCCATCCCTAGTAAAATTCCAGAGTATAACATTGGAGGCATATGTTAGGTGGGGCAATCCACATCTCCAGGGCTATAGGGCTTCAGAGCTACTAATGCCCTCATGGGATTGCCAGAGGACTTGGTCTTAGAGTCTCTCTCAGATGCTGTTCCATTTAGAAGCTACCAGATACTGCTCCAATTGGTGTTGATTCAATGTTTGCTCTAATCCTCACTCTCTCCAGCATGAGTATCTGCTAACATATTGGCCTAGGAAACTGATGGAATTTGTTTCAAGTACCAGAGCCTATGCTCTAGAACCAATAGTTGTTTTTGCTCATTTCTTGAGCTGGATCTTCATAGTATAGTAGCCAACTGAATAGTATAGCTTCAAGATTTTAATGATGATGTTGATGATGATAGCAGTCATGATGAGTAGTAGCATCCTCTCTTTTTCTTTTAAATTCCCTGTTCCTCCAGTCAGTGAGAAAGGTAATTTCATTATCTTTGACAATCCTCAGTGATTCCTGGCCTTTTCATACACAAATGATATATGGAATCAAGTTCTAAGCCTTTTAAAAAATGAGAATAAATCATCTGAGGTGATTAGGAAAGGTCTGAACATTACTGGAGAATAATCATGATCCATTATTATCAAACTCCATCCCAAATCCAGACATTCCTTGACCTTTCTAGCTTTATCTCTCAAATTACTTTCCAGGATAATTGAACTTCTCTATGATCTCCAAACCTGACTTATGCTTTCCTGTTTCTATTCTATACCTTTGCTTCTGCTTTTTGAATGCCTTGTTTTTTATGATCTTTATACTTCATGCTTCTGTGGCCTTTGACAGTTTTGAATACCCCTTTATCCAATACCTACTTTCCAGCCTCAGGTTTTTTACACTACTTTCTTCTAGGTCTCCTTAGACCTACTCTTTGGATTTCCCCTTCTAAGTATCCTTTCATCTTTCATTATGGATGCCTTACTCATTCCATGCATATCCACAGTGAGTCTGTCATGGGCCCTCTTCACTTTTCTTTTTATACTCATTAGCTCTCATATATCTGATGATGATTTCTATGTAGAGACTGAAAAAATTGATAATCAAGTCCTAGTTTGACCACCTTTCGGGATATTGGGGTACCTCAGAGGACTGGAGTATCACTTCAAATGCTTTTGATTCAAGCATTCATTCTGGTATATTCTCTGCAAAGTCAATTCCCAACAACTAGTAGTGCAATTTAATTTAAACAATTAATATCAATTAGCTTTTACAAAGGGATATGTTCTCAATAGAAAAAAGAGAAGTACAAACATATTCCCATAACATTCTCTATACCATCTTAGTCTTTGGAGAATGGGCTTAAAATTAAGCTGCAGGGGGCATGTAGGTGGCTCACATAGACAGAGATAGGAGGTCCTGGGCTTAAAATGCTTCCTAGCTGTGTGACCCTGGGCAAGTCACTTAATCCCTTTTGCCTAGCCCTTACCACTCTTCTGCCTCAGAACCAATACACAGTATTGATTCCAAGACAGAAGATAGGGGTTTTTCTTTGTTTAGTTAAAGCTGCAGCTGTGTCAATTACTGTCACCAAGTTCACTTCCAAATTCAATATAGCCATCATTCAAGTTGTGTTCTCACTTGCTCAGCTACTTCTGGGCTTAGATCCTGCTCCTTAGGACTACATGGGTACTTAAAACAAACTCTGACCCGGGCTTCCATCACAGGGATCATGGTAGCTTGCTCTCCTACCTTTTAGAAGCTCACAAGATCAAAACCACACCCAATACTCCTTCACCTAAAAATATAAAGAAATAACACAAGTAAAAAGAGGCAAAAAACAGAGGCTCATATACATGGCTACGTGTGGACCTGGATAAGTAGATTAAGACTCAAGGCTTCTCTCTTCCCACACAGAGGCTTTCAGAAGTGTCTTCCTTCAATCACCACCAAGTAGAAAGATTTAAATAAAAACAAACAAAAAAGGAAACCAAAAAACTGCCTTTGTGATTAATGTCTTTTGAATGTGTTCTCAGTTTCAGTTTAGTAACCTTCTTCTCAAGGCAAGCATATCTGAAGCAGTAATTATGTATCTTCTGAAGTAATCTTCAGCCAAACATGATGTGTATGCTCAAAAAGGCAGAACTTGACTAGACCCCCCCACATGGACACACACCATATGTGTGTATTCACATAAGTACATATTCTCTTTTCCATTAGAATGCAAACTCCTTAAAAATAGCGACTATTTATCACTCTTTTCTTTTTATATCCAATGGTTAGCACACAACTTCACACAAAGTAAGTATTAATAATTTGTTAATGATCGAAAAGTTTGATAATCAGACAATCAAAAAAGGTGCTTATGTCTGAAGCCAACAGAAGAAAATATATCCAGTGAGAAGGACTGATTGATCGATAGTGTCAAATACCTCAAAGAAGGCAATTGGAATAAAGATTGAAATAAAGGTCGTTAATTTTATTAGAAAGTCATTGGAATTAGCTCAAGATAGCAAAGTAACAGGTGAAAAAAAAAGCCAAAATTTACCTCACAGGTCTAGAAAATGTGCTAGGCCAGGTTTTGACTAGAAAAATGGAAAAAATCACAGTGATTCATTTTTCCAACCCAGGTCAGTCAAAAGAGAGAATGTTCACAGTCGATACTGGGAATGGTGTGTGAAGAATCTTATTTGCTGAGCATTCCAGTGCAGGGAGAGGCTGGGAGATATGAGAGAAGGTTCCAAAACCAGTTCAAAGGGACACAAACGTGTGCAAGATCTATAAATAAGTGCCAACTGGCATGTCTTTTGCTCATTCCCCAGTTCTGGGTCACAAATCCAGGCTAAACTAAGAATGGGAACTGAACCCAAAGTTCCCAAAAAACCCAAAACTGAACCCATTCTGGGATAAGGAGTGATCACAGAGCCTAGATAATCTATGAGACAAGGAGCAAATTTAGAAGCAAGCAGCAGTTAAATCGTTCTGGTCTCAGGAAACCTTATGATAGTGATAGGCAAACAACAGCCCTTGGGCCAGATGGGACCACTTGAAATGTTCTATCTAGATGCCCCACATTATTCCTAATCTGACGAATACAATGAGTAGGATACAATACAGTGAAACTTCAAAAGAGGTGCCTTAGAAACAGACTGACAGATGAGCATTTCCTTTCCTTTGGCTCCCTCTTTAAAAAATTTGCCCATCACTCCCTTAGGAAAGTCTCATTTCTAGCCCACTATACAGTCTGAAGCCTGCAACAGAATAACTAGTACTATAATAGAATACCATGCCAAAGGAGAGTCTACAGTTCTGCCACTATGAACCTATAGAGATTTCTTGATAGTTTAATAGTAGCTAATAGCAGTTGATAGCAGCAGCATTCTATTAGAACTTCAAGCAGGGGAAAGATCACAGATACATTACTCAGATTCAAACCTAGGTCAAGAACTTTCAGATCTCATACTTAGAGAGTAGTGATAATGTCCTGCTCTGAATTAGACCATTTTAGGAACATTTAAAGCTTTCATGTCCTCAGCCTAAGTTGTTCTGGAGATCTTGGAATTACACAATACTAAACCCGATAGCAGCAGAAACTAGAGGGCATGAGTTCAGTCCAAATATTTCCACCTAAGGTACTTAGAGCTGTAATGCAGGGTTGCAGTAAAAGCTCTTGCTTTTGCAAACCAACTGTAGCACCCCTGACAGTTGGAAAGGGATAGAATGTTCACCCGGGGCTCAAGGAAAAACTGTTGGACCCTGAGTCTATAAATATCCCTGGAGTACCAACTGAAGGGCCTTTTGCTTCTGGGCACTTTAGGTTTCGCCTGATTTCCCTGGGACTCTCCCTTGACCTCTCAATTGATAACCTGCTATTCCCTGGATTTCCACATTGGGCCCTGGGAGAAAGGGTGATATTGGTGGGTGGAGATCATGGGAATTAGCTTCTGTAGGCAGTCAGGACAACCTAATTCAAGCCATCCCCTTATCTGGTGATCTGATAAATCCTTTTACCTCAGGGCAGTGAAACTAGCCCTGACTGAGGGAGCCAGCCTCCCTCAGTCTGACTCCTTCTTCTGTGACGCTTCCCCCAATAGCAGTTTCTCCCTAGCAGTAGTTATAAAACCCTAATATCCTTTTTCCTTCAGCTTACCCCTGGCATTAATAAATCCCTTTGGTATTTACACAAAGAGTTTCTGGTGAATCTTTGTATCCACTAGTAGGACAAAGGCTGAAGAAGGAAAGGAGTAACTTTATTTCTTGAGGGCAAAACCTAGGCATCCATCTTGGGCAGGAAGTGGCCAGCTGACTCTTCCTGTAAGGTTTCAGTTTTCACTGGCAGGGAGGGGCCTCTTGTCTCCTCCCTCAAGGAACTTTAGAAACTAATAACAGAAACCCTTCAGCCAGACTCATACCATCTCTGGCTGACCCAATTCTTCTTATATCGTAGAGATAGTCTCCCTGCCTGAAAGACCCAGCCCATTCTTCTCAATACCCTCAAGTACCTAGCCTCTGTGATTAGCCTGCTTGATTAGCCCTTCCTATATTCCCCATTCATTCCCTACCTTCCTATATCCCCTATTTATTCCATTATATCATATCTACTTTTCCATTATAGAGCTTAGCTCTGACACAATCCAAATTCAGAAAATATTATGAAAGAACGAGCAAACAAAAATATATTACCACCACAAAAATAGGAGCAGGGATGCTCAATACAAATCCAATTACATGCAAAACCTCAAGATAAGACACAATGACATGGATGATTATAATGGGCCAAATAGAAGATAATGTCTATGAGACAACCAGAAATATTAAAGCAAAGTCAGAAGTCTGAAAAATAGAAGATAATATAAAGCATATCATAGCAAACACAACTGACCTAAAAACAAATTAAGGATGAAAATTTGAGAATAATTGGATTACCTGAAAGCTATGATTTTTAAAAAGGAGCTTAGATATCATATTTTAATGAATCATAAAAGTAAATTGCAAAGATGTCTTAAAACTAAAGAACTCATGAATAGGACGAATCTCTTGATCATCTCCAAAAAGAAATCACAAAATCAAAGCTTCCAAAAACATCAAAAATCCAAAGTTTTAGAATCAAATCAAAAAGTATTTCAAGCAGTCAGGAAAAATGAATTTAAATACCGAGGAGCCAAAGTCATGATCACACATGATTCAGCAGTTGTCAGCCAGACAACAAATATTTTATTAAGAGCCTAATACATGCTAGCCTCTGTGGTTAAACACTGTGGCTAAAAAGAAATACAAAAGACAAGCTCTATTCTCAAGGGGCTCATGGTCTAACGGAGAACAGAACAACTATGCATAATCAAGTTTTATACAATATAGATTTAAAATGTTGAAAAGAGAATGAGCAACAGAATAAAGGGATATTGGGAAAGGGCTTTTGAACAAGATTGGATTTTAGCTGGGGCTTGATAGGAGTCAGGGAAGACACTATAAAGGAGTAGAGAGTTTAGAATGTTATTCCAAAAGGCTTTACCCAGCAAAACTAAGTATAATCATTCATAAAGGAAAAAAAATAAACTGTTAGGATGTAATGCAAAAGATGCAAGAGAAGCTTTTGCTATTGCAGGGGGCCAAATGAAAACTTCTGGCAGTTAGAAGCCTTAGAATTCTGAGAGAAGTCAGTTGGTCCCTGAGGCTTGAACAAAGTGGAAGGACTAACTAGAGCTCTGCTTGGCTTTCGGTTTTGCTTTTGGCCTGTGCTTTGACTCTGGACAATTTTAAACTAGATAATTTCTCTGAACCTCTCCCTGAGCTTCTCCATTTATTTCCCTCTTTCCCTGCCTGTTTTCCAGGGGCTCTGGGAGGCAGGGTGGCTTTTGGGTTTTTAGTGAATAGACTTTTTCGGTTTAGTTTCCCCAATGGGCAAGTAGGACATCCTTGAATTCAAACTATCCCTTTAGTGTACACTCTACTTTAAAGCAACCAAATCTTCCCTGGTAGAGAGAAGCAGGTCCTCTCTCAGTCTAACCCATTCCTGTGACCCTCCTCCATCTTGAGTTTTTCCCTAGAGGCTATCAGAAACCGCAAACCCCTCTCTCCTTCCTGAACAACACTGAACATTAATAAATCCCTTTGTTACCTAATCAAACCCTCTGGAGAATCATAGTGTTGAAGAATTAGGCAAGGGTTGAAGAGGAAGGAATTATTTTCTTTATTTTCTGAGGGAAACTGGAGGCATTCATCTTGGGAGGAAGTAGTTGCCCAACACCTTCTCCTGAATCCCTTCAGTTTCAATGACGGGGAGGAGTCTTGTGACTCCTCCTTTGAGGACTTGAGAAACTGACAAGAAAGCCCTCAATTCAGATTTCAATTATTTCTGACTGGCCCTATTCCTTGTGTCTATAAAAGTACCTTTCCTTCCTGGAAGGGTTCAGCCTATTTCCCCTCAGTATCCTCTGTCTCTAGCCTGAGTGTCTAGCCTGTGTTAGCTGCCTTCTCCTGAACACCTCACTCTGTATCCTTACCATCCTAATACCACCTTGCCCATTCCTCCCTAAACTCAGCCTATCCTTTCATTCCTCTCCTATCACCTCAATCACCTTTACGCTTCTTCACTCAGCAAGGGAAGGAGAGCACTCCCAACTCTAGTGTTTCCCTTTTTATCCATTACAAGGAAAATAGTGTTACTTTTCCAAACATTCCTTATGAAAAGAACAAAGCAGCATAAAAGCCATCAAATGCAAACACAAGAGGGAAATGAAACCTAAAATGATAACCCTGAGTTTAGCTTTTAATAATAGGAGACTACACAAGAATAAGTTATACTTATTCTTACACTATAAAACAAGGATATGGTATATATGTTCCCTCAGAATCTCATCATCATCAGGGGGTCATAAAAGAGCCTACTTAGAAAAGTCAACTCTAGGGCTCTATTCTAGAATGAGTAGGACACATTTGGTTGTGTTTTGAGTATCTTAAAAGGAGATTGGAAAGGGAGGCAAAAAGAGAGGGGATTTGGCTATTATTATTCCTGGGGATTTTCATTTTGGGATCTCTTTTAGGAAATTAGCAGTCGATTCTTTCCATTTCTATTTTGCCCTCTGGTTCTAGGATATTGGGGCATATCTCCTTTATAATTTTTTGAAACATGATGTCCAGACTTATTTTTTAATCACGGATTTCAGTAATTCTTAAATTATCTCTCCATGATCCATTTTCTCTGTTTTTTCAATGAGATATTTTACATTTTCTCCTATTTTTTTCATTCTTTTGACTTTGTTTTATTTTTCTTTACTTTCTCATGTAGTTATTAGCTTCCATTTGCTTAATTCTAATTTTTAAAAAAATCTTTTCCTCAGTGAATATCTCCTTATCCATTTAGCTTACTCTGCTTTTTTAAATAGTTTTTTTTTTCTCCAGCAAATATTTGTGCCTCTTTTACCATTAGGCCAATTCTATTTTAAGATATTATTTTCTTCAGTATTTTTATAAGTATTTTACTAGGCTATTAATTATTCAATCATAGTTTTCTTGCGTCACTCTAATTTCTTTTCCCAAATTTTCATGTACTATTCTTACCTCTTTATTTAACTTTTCCAGGAATTTTTGTTGGGCTTAGATTCAATTAGCATTCTTCTTTAAGGTTTTGATTGTGGTTGTTTTCACATTATTATTTTCTTCTAAGTTTATATATTGGTCTTCCCTAGTAACTTCTCAAGGGTTTTTATTTGTTTCCTTGTTTCTTTGCTCATTTTTCCAGGCTATTTCTTCACTCTGAATTTTATATTAAAGTTGGGCTCTGCTCAACTGAAATTAGGGAAACACTATAATAAGATCAGAGGTTTTCATGCTTCTGTTTTCAGAGCTAGTTCTGGGAGTCTCAAAGTTTTTGGTGCTTCTAAAAATAATGTGATCTAGGGAGAGGTAATATTACTGCTTTTCTGGTATTTACTCATTTACCTAGGAAGTGCCACTGCTCCCTTGCAGCTACAAGGGCTAGTAATCCCCTTGCCCTAGAACTGTGACCAAGTCCTCTCCTTTACTGAAGCTACTACTCTCTACCTTGGAACTATGACCAAGAAATACATATGGACAATAACTATGAATCAGTGACAGCTATAGTCAGTGACAGCAAAGCATCCCCAGTAAACACTTTCTAACCAGTATCCTGACTCCTTTACCATCTCTGGCCTTATAGTTCACAAAGCTGCTACTGCCACTCATTTGGACATCTGCAAGGGACTACTATGATACTCCAGGTTGGCACCCACTCTAGCATCACAGACCTCTTCTGCCAACCTCTTAAGTTGCCTTAGGCAGGAAAAATGTTTCACTCTGACCTCCAAATTTTGATTTGAGGAGTTATTTTAAAGTTATTTAGAGTAGAATATTGGGAGAATGTATATGGATGGATGACTGTACTCTGTCATCTTGGCTCAGCCTCCACTCATTCTCAGTAAAGTAGGAGATTAATTTATCTTCTGCACAGTATAAAGGAAATCAGAGAGAGGAAATAAGGTTGAGAGCTTAAAGAAAAAAAAAGACAAGTTTTGCAACAACCACTATGGGGAATGAGCTAGAAAATGGGGGTGGGGGTGGGGAACACCTACAAACTATTGTCAGGCGGCTCTGAAGAACCAGCTAAGGGCCATAAATTTTGTGATTTGAGTTTATCACCTCAGCATTATTTCTAGATTTCTCAATCTCCTTCATTGCATATATCCAATCAGTAGCCAACCTTGCCATTTGTAATGCCACAACATCTTTTGCATTAAATTCCTCTCTATTTACATAGCCACCACTTTAATTCAAACTCCTTTCACCTCTCATATAGATTGCTGAAAGTGTCTCCTAATTGGTCTCTCTGATTCATCTGTCCCAACTTCAATCCATCCTCTACTCAGCTCCCAAAGTTATTTTCTTCTTTAAGTGCAGATCTGGCCATACCACTCCCCTACTCAATAAACCCTATCATCTCTCTATTGCCTCTAGATAAAATAAATATTCTGTTTAGCTTTTAAGGCCCTTCACAACCTCATCCCACCCTATCTTTCCAATCCCACTATACATTACTTCCACTCTCACACTTTACAGTTTAACCAAACTGGATTCTGTGTTCTTCACACAAAACACTCAATTCTGTCTCTGTGTTTTTTCACTGTCCACCAACCATGCATTCTAGGAATGTAATCTAATTACTTCTGTCTTCTAGAATCCTTCTCTTGCTTCAAATCAGAGTTCAAGTATCCAAATATCTTCTACAAGCATTTTCTTATTTGTCTAAGTACAGGTGATCTCCTATTATAATGTCTTTGAATTTAACTACACTCCATTTATTTGAGGTCATTCTCTTTATATTTATTGAGTAGACATATATGTATTATGTGTTCATATATACACACATATGTATATATCTTTTTGTTTATTGATTTCCTATTGGCTCTTGAGAATGGACTAAACCAATCAGTATGTAGGTATTTTCTAGGTTACATTTTTCTTTCTTTAAGATTTTTTTTATAAATTAGGCTGTCCATTATTTTCTGTTGCATTGTTTTTGTTTAGCTGTGTTCTTGTCATGGGATTCAGGATTCACTCTCTGATGTCTCTTCTACCCATATCTGGAGGAATGAAATGTTAAGAAATTAAATATTTAAGGACATTCAGTGTATTTTTAAATGTCCCATTGCTGAGAGTCAACAGAAAATCCTGATCTCAGAATCATTCCATACCATTCAATGAAGGAATTGAGGACAAATGACTGGATTGGAGAGGAAGAAAACATGAAAGCTATTTTCAAGTATTTAATGAGCTATCAAACTGAAGAGGGTTTAACCTTATTCTGGTTGGCCTCAGTAGGCAGAACTAGGCACAATGGATTGAAGAAGGAAAGATATAAATTTAGGAGAGAGAGAATAAAAAATGTTTTTCCAATTTGTGCATATCCAAAAGCATAATGAATGACTTTAAAAGGTTCCCTCTCACTGAAAATTTTCATGCAGGGCTTAGATTTGTTACATGCTTTTTGGATATGCTATCAGGAATAAATCTTAAATATGTACAGTTTGGACCAGGTGATGACTTTTGTCCCTTCCAATAATGGCATTCTATAATTCTTATACTACTTCTAAGTGAGGAAAGTGGAGCTATACTTTGCACATGGTAGGTACCTGGAAAATGTATTTTATCACTGGGTCAATGAAACTCACAGAAAAGTAATCCAGGAGTGGTCAATCCAAGACTTAAAACAAGCATGATCATATTGCTTCCCACCAGCTATATTTCAGGAGATTCTCATTTGCTGAGGAAGCATGGGCTGTTGTCAATTCCTCAGCAACTCATTCTCCAACCGAACATCAACTTGATGAAAAGAGGCTGTATAAGAAACCAGCCTCACCCTTCCTTTTCTAATCTTCAATAATATTCCAGGCACAAGAGGAAAAAGGGAGCCCAATAATAAAACAATATAAATAAACATTTAAAATAAGACATGACTTTAAAGGACTGAGAGTTGAAGCAATGTTTTTTATAAATCATTGTTATGCCTTTGTGGACTGTTTTTTTCCATGAGAAAATGAACAGCAACATTTTTTCAGAAAAAGCAAAATGTGTTCTTTCCTTATTACTTTTATTGTTCTAGGCTTCTTTTAGACTATAATGTGGCATTGTGTATTTGAGTTGGGGGGGTGAGGGGAAATCACTTGTCTTTCAAATATAAGAATGTGATTGTATACTATTGTTGCCAACAATGAGCTAAAGAGGTTAATGGATCATATATCTGGCAAACAGCCACTGCCTCCTGCTCAATATATTAAACAATACACATTCTGTTGTTGTGGCTGAGCTCACTATTCTGTTTCAATAGTTGGTAAATAAGTTTAGGTAGATTTTAAGTTCTTCCAGAAACCCCACCAGCTTTATTTTGACATTGACTGTTGAATATTTAATCCTAAAATCTTGAGTACTGAGGACCTTTGGGATAGACTAATACTGAGTAGGGATAGATGCAGAATGGAAAGGGATGAGTGGCATATTGGGGTACTACATTAAACATCTTATTCTTTTATAGCATGTTGTAGATCTTTCGTTTTCAAAGTGTATCTAATTTCACTTGATGTATTACCTTGTTTCCTTGAAATTTCCAAGGGGTGTGGGGGTAGGGGTAGGGGTAATAGGAGAGGTCAGACTACTGAAGAAGGAAGACCTGCAAATCTTTCTAGGGCTGGTCTTAAAAAGACTCTAACAAAACCTCGATTTAACATTCCAGCCCTTTGTGATCCAAAGGTCTATTCGCCTTTGCATTGTTTGACAATCTTCTTTTCAAAAGATAAACAGTCTGGCAAAAGGAGTTATTCTCACCCTAAAGGGTTCTCTCTATTTTGCAATTGTACTATGGAAAGTTAGAGACCATTAATACCGCATTCTGTATTCTGCAGAAGATGTGTGTGTGCTTATTTTTAAAACAGGACTCCCCAAAAAGAGAGGGGGGGAGAGAGAGAGAGAGAGAGAGAGAGAGAGAGAGAGACAGAGAGACAGAGAGACAGAGAGACACAGAGAGAGAGACAGAGTTCTGTACAAATGATACAGAACTAATTTTGTTTGCAGAGAAACTTTGGTTGGAGGTCAGCAGTGGTAGCGATGGGCTGAGAGGCAGCGATAGGAGGCTTACGGATGGGGGAGGGAGACGAAGCAATAGCAGAGTCTCTGTGGATCTGTTGGAATCATTTAAATCTGTCAACGACTAAATTAAATAACACCAACATATTTCGCTGAGAAAACGAGGTAGAGTTAAAGGGGACGAAGAGAAACCAACAGAATTGGGAACGTGAGTTAATCTCTCTGATTAGGTATTTTGAAAGGGTTAGGAGAAGTCAAATCCTTCCTAGGGGGCCCGCTTCCCCACGGAGTTGGCAGTGATCGCCCCCTGCGACTCCCGCTGAACACCGCAGCAGAGCTGAGGACTGAAGGGCAGCCGCTACTGCTGCCCTGAGAAGCGCTCAGCATCAGCTTCTTCTCTACCACCAAAGTCCGCCCCTCCGATGATGCTCTCTACTTGCAGCTCTGCTTCTAGCTTCTTTCCCCCAAAAAAGAATGAAGTGGCCTCAGATCCTCCGTGATCGAGTGCCATCCGATGTCTAGCTTTCCAGGGCTGTTGTCACTCGGTTTCTGCACCACTCCCATCCCCGCCCCGTAACCTTCAGCCCCCAAAGAGCCCTTCATTGCCCCTAGGTCTCCCCACTCTGTGCTTGCCCGTTATTCCCCAGAGCCTGGCTGGCAGCGCCCAGGGTGGAGGACGGGAGGTAGCTCAGCAGCCTCAGGACCTCGGTGGCTGCTGCCGCCTCCTCCTGGTAAATTCTCCTCCTCCTTCTCCTCCTCCTCCTCCTCCCAGGGCCCTGCCCTCCTCCTGCAGCAAGCTGCTCTCTCCGTGTCTCGGTGTGCGTGTGCCTCTCTACAGGAGACACCTGCGCTTCCCAGCCCTTCTCCTCCTCCTGCTTCTCCTCCGCCCTTTTTAGCTATTGCTGAGCCTCTCTGCCTTGGGGACCAGGGAGCGGGAGCAGCAGGAGGAGGGGGAGGGGGAGTGTTGGGGGCGGGGTGGGTGGGGAAAGGCCCAGGGAGGGGTGTGGACGGCAGCCACTCTGCAGCTGGCCGCCTGGGACCCCGCTTCCCTCGTGTGTCCCTCCGAGTGATGGAGGGGAAGAGACTCGCTTAGACACGCTCGCAGCTGGGCGCCTCTCCGGGAGGCGGCGGTGGTGGCGGCAGCCGCAGCTGCTCTGCTTGCAAGAGGGAGCGGGCGGCGCCTGATGCAGCTCAGCTCTGGCTGCGCCGCGGGAAGCGCCCCGTAAGCCTTGAGCTAGCTGAGTGGTTCTTGGGCGCCGGCTACGAGCGGGAAGAGAACCACCCAGAAGCCGTTTTGACTGTTGCTCATTTTTAGAGGGGGTGGGGGCGAGCTCTGGGAGGGAGCTCCTCAGCTGTCACTGCGGAACAAGGTCTTATCCCCTCCTAGCGCAGGGTCTGGGGACAGTGCAGGGTGCATATGTGGAGAGGAGGATGCGCACCTTCTCTTGCGCGCAGCCACAGGGAATTGGGAGAGCTGGTACTGGGGCTCCCGAGCCCGCCTGCGCTGTGTCCTAGCCACTGGAACGCGCCCTGCTGCACCTGGCCTCTGCCTCTGGGAAGTGCAGGAAACGCGTCCTAAACTCCACTACTTCTTTCCTCCTCCCCCTCCTCCTACCTCCACTCCTCCCTTCTTCCCGCCTCCCTCCCTCCCCAATATTTCGCTGCCTGCGTGTCTCTCCCTGCTCATACATACACACATCACCACTCGGTCACTCACTCACTCGCTTGCTCAGTCTCGCGTTCTACTGAGCTGAATTCTCAACCTCAGAAACAAGCCATCGAACTTAGGAGCCTGGCCATAAAAGCCACTCATTTGCCCTCCACCCAGACGGCTACAACATTACTGAGCCCTTCGCCCGCCGGCCCGTCCGCCTGCCCGCCTGCCCGCCTCCACCTCGGCTCTCCTCCAGCGGCAGTGGCTCAGGATGCCCGGTAAGTGAGTCAGGCTGAGACCACTAAGTCTCTGCCAAGCTGTAGCTAGGCTGGTCGGCTAGTTATACCATTCATCAGCCCTTTTAAATAGGAGAAACGGACAGCAAGGAAGGAGCAGTGGCCAAGAAAAATCCCGAGACTTAAACCGGTCTTGCTGACTTTAACCTAGGGCCACTTTCCGGGGTCTGATTCCCTGGAGACGCTGCCCAGAAGAGGACTTTTAGGCAGGTTTCTCTGGCGTTCAAGAAACACAAGTGTTAGAGAGAAGGGCGTTGCGCTGGGTACAGAGGGTATGAATGGTTCGGTTTTGGGGTTGTGTGAGGGTAGGTTTGCTGAGAGACTGATGGAACAGCGTGTTACCCAAAACACTGGTGGGGGCAAGTGTTTGGCACCTCTGGGGGTCGTTTGTGCCGAATATTAATGCCAAAGAGTTTCGACTTCATTTTTTTTAGGGATGAAGTGAATTCCCAGCTTTGAGGTAGAGGACAGGCAGAGGGCAAGAAAGGGTGGCAAGTGTCTTCACCCCATACACAGATATCCACTCGACTACTATCTACTGTCCCCAGTTTCTCCTGGAGATTGAACTGATAGTTGAAGCAATACCATTGTATTTTATACTGCCTGTGTTCATGAAGGCTTCGGAGTGAGCTGATTGAAAGGAGCTTTAGGGCTCTGGCTCTCCTGACCTGCGGGAGCAGTCTGACTTAGGGTTTGCTGTAGATGTAGGAAAGGGGCCATCACGTCTTGGCTGGGTACGTCTTTACCTGAGGATTCCCACTAAAACTTACCAGCTTGGCGGGCAAGTGCTTCTCCATCAACTCAAAAGCCACCTGACCCTTGTTGTCCCTGCACTCTGGCTGCTCTCTCTCTTCAGGTCAGCCAGGCATCTGCTGCTCAAAGGAGGGTGCTCTACTACCCTCCTGAGCTTTTACTCACTCCCACTTTTAAACATAATCATAATAACAATGCCAGCTTCTCCGTAGAAAATATTGATCCCTTAAGGGGAGCTTTAATATTTGCAAAGTGCTTTAAATCAAATTACATCAAGAATACATTTAATTGCACTGTAACTCCTCTCTGATTTATGTGAACTCTGCCGAGTAAATATCAAAGACACGGACAAGTGGGGGCAGGGACGGTATGGCAGGAGTAGGATAGGTCCTTTTTTTGTGAAGGTTGTCCTTTCTAAACTACTCTGCTTGATTTGTTGGCAGTAATCTAAAGCTAGTGATTGCTGTTCATTCTAAAATGGTTTTGCTCAGCAGTTTCAGTATTTTTCAGGGCTTTAGAGGCACCACTGAGGAATGTTACTCAAGTTATGTTACTTCATATATGATTCCTTTTGAAAAAAAGGAGAAGAGGGGAAAATGAAAAGAGGTTACTGATATTGGATAGCAAAAGGTCCCCTCTAATAGTGATCAAGTATTTATTTGCAGAATTCCAGTTTAATCATTTAAATATTTCTTCCATCTGATTCCTATCAAAAAAAAAAAGAAAATGCTTCAAACCTATATAGTCTTCCTTCTTTCAATTGTTTTCAAGATTACCCTGTTTCAATTAATAGTTGATTACCAAAGTAATCATCTGGTGCTTTTGACCTATGAAGTTACTAGTTCATTGACTGTTGAAGGTACCAGAGATATTGTCAAGAAATCTAAGTGAGTAGGAGATTGCTGGCTGAACTTTAAGGAAAGTCAATGTGGTAAGCCTTAAAAGAGGAAGAAAACTCTCTTTTGGTATTTTTCAAGTTACATTTGAACAACTTTACAGGACTTTTTCAATGTGTACACAAATGAAACATTATGTTGCTTATGAATAATTTAAAGGAATATTCTCAAATAGGCTACTAGGCAGATTTTATGGAAAATTATGAGGGTTAGAGTAAATGGAAGTTCACAGCATGAGATCGGATTACAGTTTTTTCTAGGTCAAGTATGACCTCAGTACTTAAATTTAATATTTAAAGACTACTACCTTTGATTTCATCAACCAGAATGATCTCTTTATAGTGTTTGAGTATGTGTGAATCAGCATCATGGTTGGTTATATCTTCCAAGATACTTTTGAATGAACCACCTTATTTGCCCCCAGAATTTTCATTCATTGATTTGTGTGTGTGTGTGTGTGTGTGTGTGTGTGTGTGTGTGTGTGTGTGTNCATTCATTGATGTGTGTGTGTGTGTGTGTGTGTGTGTGTGTGTGTGTGTGTGTGTGTGTAGCGCTACTGAATATAAAAGCCCTGTGCTAGATGCTATATGGGAGATACATTTAAAGTTCAAAAAGTGGGAACCCTTTTTTTTTGGTAATAAATTTCTAACCTATTCTTTACTGAAAGATGAATGAAGATCATTAATAAGGTTATTACTTTTAAAAAATACTTTGAGTGGGGAAAAAATTGAAACTTTTGTCTCACTATTAAACATGGTTACTTGCACGCAGTAGGTGATCAAGTGTTGATTGAGTGACTTCAAAGAATTCATGATACCTACTATTCAGTTTTGCTTTCAATATTAAATACATTTTCATCATTCTAAATTTACTCTGCTCTATGTGATCCAGTTTCTAAAAATTGTTATAGTTCTTATTTTAAATTTTGTTTGTGCCAATTGTTATGATTCAAATAAATTAAAATTAAATTATTCTTTATTAAAATCTAATTTAATATTAAAACATTTGACAGCAATCATTTATGTACTAACAGCTTAAGCTGGCTACCAAAAGTCCTATATTGAACTGTCATTTGGTCAAATGTATCAATTGTTCCCATTTACGAATTAATCTGAGTTCCAAATGCATTGAAAAGTAAAGCTACAAAGTTGAAAAAATTACCTCTTTTCTTTTCTCATCTCTCTCTGCAATTTCAGAATTTCATGTTTATATACAATTTTAAAGGTTATATAATTATATGTAAATGAGTAATCTAATTTATAGGTATTGTTTAGTATTTGTTAGGAAAGGAAGTAATGACTTATAGAAATCTCACTAAAGAGTCTTTGGAGTCTTTCTCAACATCATGCCTGGCAGGGTTGGCTCTATTCTAAGAACATTATTCATGGATAAAATTATTCCTCAGGGTAACATGAAAGTAAGTAGCACCTGCAGAATAGTTTCTTAGTTATTGGTATAAATTGGGAACTGTGGGGGAGGGAAGATTGGGACAACGGTTTGTGACAATTAATCTTCAATTACTCCTCAGGCATAAATTATGAGTAACAACCCTAGTACTGAACCCAGTGAAATTATATTACAGGTATGGAAATACCACTGATTTGTTATTCTAATGCAGAATCCTTTATTATTCAATTTCTTCTCAATATTTTATTTTAGAAACTTCTAAGACTAAGATGACTACAGTTTCATTAGAGTTAGTGTGATTTAGTATGAATGGGATTTTCTTTAAACTGTTATTGTTGTTGCTATTGCTCGTTTTAAGGGAAGATGAGTAGTTTCAGAGAAGAGAGCCTATAAATTAAAGTTGTAAAAAAAGTACTCATGTAAATCACAAACATCCTAACTCATGGCCTTCCTTTTCAAGGAGAGGAAAAAGACTTAAAAGTTTAATTATGTGCTAATTTATGAGAAATTGAAAAACTCTAACTTATAATTTTGAGATTATGATGCCACTACAAATAGCAAAAGCACAATCACTCTTAATCAGGAAACTAGCACACAAATCTTTGTGGGTAAATTTTGCTGACTCTTGTTTTCATCATTGCCTTGTTAGGATCAATCTTTGTTTCAATGGATTATGATGATATCTTAACCTTTAGGGCAAATGCTCAATAAAAACAAGTTATTAAGAACCATGTTTGGGAATCACTGATCTAAGGACAAAGAGATTTCAGAGTAGATAAAAGTCATCAAAAAAGACTGTATTGTAAATTGTGGACTCCCTGGTATATAAAATTGCCTAGATTTCTGTATAATGTGTAAGCAGAAGTTCAACAAGACAAAGGAAGTCTGTAAATCTAATTTGTAGTTTCCCTTGCAGTTGTTTAGCAATGTTACTCTTGTTTAACATTTGGTAACTTGTGTCGATTTTCCATTATCTATAAAAGGACTCCAACAAAGGAAAGACAGAAGCATTGACTGGCAGTGGTAGAAGGAACTTTAGTGATCACCTAGTCCAGAGGTCTCAAATGTGAAACCTGTGGGCAAGGTTGCTGCAGCAACACTCTGGAGGGCAAAAAAAAAAAAAAATTAAATAAAAATAATAAAATATAATTGGGAAATATTTAATAAAATAAATAAAAGTACAATAAAACTTTGTTAATGTTAATATGCGGTTTTCTCCATCAATATGCATCCTATGCAGAGCTTTATGTATGGTTTAGTTTCTCCCCTTACTCCCTTTTCTATTTGAGATCCACACAACTGAATATTACTTCAACCTTTTCATTTCACAGAAAAAGAAACTGAGCCTGAGGAGAAGGGACTTTTTGCTGTAGTGAATTAGTGGGGAAACTGGTGCTAGTTGAAATAAATTCAAAAAAACATATTTCTTAAGTATCCATCACATATCTCATAAACTGTGCTGAAACAATCAAGATAAACAACAACAACAAAAACAACAACAACAGTCCCTGCCCTCAAGGAACTTACATTATACTGGAGAGGGAGCAGTGATGAAAACAATTTGTATGCAGAAAAGTATATGCAAAATATATGTAAAGTTTGTATAAAATATATTTTTTCAAGAAGAGTGTATTAACAACTGGGAAGGAGGATTAGAAAATGTCTTTTCTATGAGGTGGCATGGGGCAGGTAGATGGCACAGTGGATAGTGTGCCAGTCCTGGGGTCAGGAAGACTTTTCTTGAGTTCAAATCTGGCCTCAGACACTTCCTAGCTGTGTGATCCTGGGCAAATCACTTAACCCCCATTGCCTAGCCCTTACTGCTCTTCTGCCTTAGAACCAATACACACTATTGATTCTAAGAAGGAAGGTAAGACTTTAAAAGAAAGTGAGCTGGGGAAAGAAATGGGAAAGCAATCCTATATTTTTGCCAAGAAAATTCCCCAAAGGGTCTGACACAACTGAACATGACTTCATATTTTGAAAGAAACTAAGGAATCCTGCTAGAATCTGGATTACCTAGCTCCCAATCTAGTACCTATTCTCTAGTGTCAAAGGATAATTAGGGAGGTAGTTATCTGGAAATTTTAATGTTACAATCAATCAATCAAAACATTTAAATTTTAAAAATATATTAACACTGACCAGGATTAGAAAATAAGATGTTTCAAGAATTTGTATTAATGATTTAGCATCCAGAAATTGATCTGGTTTGAGTTTACCCTCTTTATAAATATTATAAATATAACCTCATTCAATATTAAAGTAACAGAAACTATATTCCTCTTAGGCATGTGTCTATTTGGTGTACTGAAAAATGCATTTAATTTTTGTGAACATGACTACCTTTAAAGGTGGATATTTGGATGGTGGGTGTATTTTTAAAGTGTTTAATTGCACTAATTTTCTTAGGGCTCAAATGGTGTGGGGGAGATGAGAAGGGAGAGTGCTGACTTTAAATTCCATGAATTGAAGTGGCCAACCTTTGACTTGTAATGAGATTTTTACAGACAAATCATAATGAAGGAGCACTGCTACTTTAACTAGACCATGAGTAGAAGGCAGTAGCCCTGTAACTTAATGTAATCTTTAATGAACTAAATAGTTCCTAGGGTTCAGCGTTAAGTTTTAACTTAAAGGACTGGTGCCACTTAGTAGTCATTTAATAGTCTAGAGGACCTTACAGGAGCTCAAGTGATCTGGGATGTTTTACATTCCCAATAATATCCTCATAATGCATACTTTTTCTACTGGGTCATAATGTCTCCATCTATAATAAAAGGGTGCTTGCTGAGAAAATTAGATTGCTATGTCACAGATTAAGATGACACATTTACCCTCACCTGATTTTAAATGGTAGTATATATCCTCCTAAACATTTCCACTCAAGGTGAGAAAAGTTCAAATTGCTATATAATGGTATAGCTTTCAGGTTTGGCTTATTATCAAATGGACATATTCCTATTAGTCATGGTCATAACACTGTATGTTAAACTCTGCAATGATAACGCACTTTATGAGTTAGAAGACCCAGACATAGATTGATGGGGGGAGGGTGGGAGGAGGGTGAAGAGAGATCGGATGAAATGATGAAAATCTTTAAAATTAGAAGTTGGTATCAAGAAGGCTGCCTTTAATTATGGCTTTTATTTTTAAAAAATCATATGAAGAAATAACATTAAGTAACTGAATCTTTTAAATACTAATGAGAAAGCACAACTGTGCTGTCATAAATATTAACAATCTTGCTGTATGAGTACAGTTTGGGGATCTATTTAGATACATGGTAGAATGTCACTTTAATGCTCCTTGCAGTAATTCTAAATGACTTCAACTAACTAATTCAAGTCAATTAGAGGTTCCCAGTAGTTCTGTATGTGCCTCATGGTGAAGTAACTAGTTCTGGTAGCTCAAAAACTACTGAACAGAAAAGGAAAACTGTGCCCTGAATACCTAATCAGGACTCTTAATTTTATAATTGTGAAGGTGATTTTTTTTAAACTTCTATGGCTATGAGGGAAAAATATGGTTTTTATTATTTTTTTCTTCCAGATTTGTATTTGGGAAAACTAGAAACTGATGTTATATTTAAAATTTTATACTAAACATTGAAATGTATTAAATCTTCTGGGTGTTTAACTAAGAGCAGATCCTTAAAAGACCTATAACTTTACCTAATATCTGATCATCTGGTCATGTCCTTAATTAAAATCTCATTGTAGTGACCTTGAGGTTCTCAAAGGAAATGTCAGCGGATTTCAAGCTCTTGTAACTTCTAACAAGCTAAAAGACTGAATGTAGGCTCATTGATGGATCATACATCTGTTATGTGAGAACTAGCCTATCTACATTTGGAGATGCTAGATACAGAGTGCTGAATGTTTTGGCCACAGCAACTCTTGAAGACCATCTGTTAAGTTAGAAAAGAGTTCCAGTCTACAACAATAGAGGGAGTACCAGCACTGATGAAATGGCATCCATGGGCAGTCGCATATTATAGTAAAGAGAGATTAGATATTTACTAGCTCTGTGACCCTGGGAAAGTCACTTAACCTCTGAAGTTCCTTAACTGTAAAATAATAATAATAATAATAAAATCAGTTGGTAATAACAGCATAGGGTGGTGAGAAGCAAATGATATTTTACAAACCTTACAGGGCTACACAACTGTGAGCTATTATGATTAATATGTTGATTGAAAGTTCTTTTCCCAGATGGAATTTGGAGAAAGGAGGATCTGAAAATAAGCAAGAAATTTATATTTGAATCATACATTTATGTTTAGATGAGTTTAGGACAAGCATTTGGGCTACTTTTTCTAACATTTTTATCTTTTCATGTAAAATAGAATAAAGTTGCCTAATTTGAATGTCTTATTATGTTTCTAGTAGAAAGTCAGATTCACTGGAGTTTAAACAATGGCAACTTCATTTTATATATTTGTGTTTGATTTTTTTTTATTTCAAAGCTGGCATAATGGCTCTTAAGGATGAAAGTTCATGTTTCTAAGGTCACTACTCCCAGTGGGTAAACATACGAAATTATATGTAGCCATATTATTTCAATCACTTTTGAAAAAATAGTTCTTATATTTTCATAGGTAGTTTTCTAAACTTCAGGGAGTTGTCCATTGTATTTTGATATTACCTTGTTTGCTACCTGTGGCAGTAACCTCTGTCATGAGAAAAATATTTCTAAGTAGAGAAATGAAACTATAATTCATTTTGACAGTTTATGACAAGATTCAATATTTATTGAATTAAATTAATAAATTGAAGAGACAAGAGATTGATTCTAAATTGTTGATCTCTTTTAAAGTTTAATCAATCTCATTTCTGAATTATCAGTGTACTCTGATCAGTCATAATGATTTTAATAGTTTCTTCACAATGGAATTTCATCCAGTTATGAGAGCTCTCTATAGGATGTCTAAATTATATTTTCTCAGAGCTGAAATATATCCAACAGAACCAAATAATTCTCAAAGTAAATATTCTGAGAAATGTTTTGAATCATCAGACCTTATATTTAGAACTAGAAAGAATCTTGGATTTCATCTAGTCTAATTCATTTTCCAGATGAAGAAATTAAGGCTTAGAGCAGTGATGGTGAACCTTTTAGAGACTGAGTGCCCAAACTGCAACCCTCACACTGCATGTTAGCACTCCCCCTTACTGGGCAGAGGGACAGGTGATGAGAAAAACATCCTTAGGTGTGCATGGAGAGGTCAAGGGAAGCAGCCCCCTTTTGCCATACATTCCCCAACATGGACTTAGTGAATTTAAGTGACTTATACAAGTTCACATAAGTAGTAATTATTGAAACTAGAATTTAAACCTACCCCAAACCTAACTCTTCTGAAACCAGAGCGTGTGCTGTCTGGACTATTTTGAATTATTCACCAAACTTCAACTTCAAGGAAATGGAAGCATTAACCGTAAAAGAAATTCAGTGTTTCCATAGACTGTTGAAACTACCCGTAGCTCTTTTTTTGCTTTTTTCTTGTCAGAGTTTTCTTCTTTCTCTAAATCTAGATTAGATCATGAGGCAGTGTGAGTATCTAGAACCCCTGTAGTTTCTTCATTTGTTCTCTTCTAAATGAGGAATGTAGTTGGGAACCCCAATAACAATGAATTTGCACAGTTTGAGTTTCATAAGTCAATCATTCGCCTAGTCCTCTAATTGTCCTGGTCCACTTCAAATCTTGGATTAAAGGAGGGCTCCTTATTCTCTTCAACACTATGACACTCCTGGCAGCAGAGTAGACAATATCGAAATGATGTTATTATAAACTTCCTTTAGCCAAGCTCATTCAAGAAAAATCTGTTAAGCATCTACTCTTTGCAGAGGATTATGTTCAATGCCAAGGACACAGCAATAATATTGAAAAACAGTCATTGTCCTCAAGGAGCTTACATAAGCAAATAAGTATACACATAATGATTTCGGGTGGAGTAAGCAAGTACCAACAATTAAGGGAATCAGAAAAGGCCATGATGTAGGAGATGGAACATGTTTTTAGTCTAGGAGGAAGGAAGAGGTGAAGATAGAGTTGATTCTACCCTTGAAGGACAGCCTAGGCAAACACATAAATATGGGGAAGAATCGAATGTCAGCCCAATGAGAGATAAGCCAGTTTGACTGGAATATTGTGTATAAAGGACAGTAATGAGTACTGAACTTAGAAAATTAAGTTCAAGCCAGATTATGAAGAACTTTAAATTCAAAGTAGAAGAATTTGTACATTATCCTTGAAATGGTAGTCATTGAGTTTCCTTGAGTAGGAAAGTACATGGGCAAACTTGTCCTTCAGAAAGATTATTTTGGCAGTTCTGTAGAGAATGAGTTGAAGAATGGAGGGACAAGAAACAGAAAGTCCAATCTCTTATACAGAGGTGATAAGGGTTTGGACAAAAGATTTTGAATGATGACAGGAATTTGGATGTAAGAAATATAATGGAGGAAAATATTGACAAGACAGTGTATGAATGTATATGTGAAATGTGTGAGAGTAAGAAGTTAAAGACCACTCCAAGGTTTCAAAGCTTTCAAGGTCCCTGAAAGGATGGCTGGTCTCTTAAGAGAAATAGGGAACATTGGAGGAGGATTGAGGTGGGGAGAGAGGGAGGGGGCTCAGGTGTGGCTAATGGTTTCTTTTTCGGACATGTTGAGTTTGAGATACCTTTGGGATATGCAGGTAGAAATGTCTAACAAGTAGTTTTTAAAGCAGTATTGAAGCTCTGAAGATCAAAGAGACTTGGATCTTGTTCAGTCCTTTAAATTGTCTAAGTCTTCATGACCCCATTTGGGGATTTCTTGCCAAAAATACTGGAGTGGTTTGCCATTTTATTTTCCAGCTCATTTTATAGATGAAGAATGGAGGCAAACAGTTAAGTGACTTGCCCTGGGTCACACAACTAGTAAGTAAAAGAATCTCTTAAGAGACAAATGCTGAATATATAGACCTGCAGTAAAATGATAATTTAATTCATCGAAGTTAATGAGATCATATGGAGGGGTCATACAAAGCAAAAGGAAGAAGACCAAGGACAGGGACCTGGGGAACACCCATGCTTAGGGAGCAGGACAAGGATGCTGCAAAGGAGATTAAAGAGGGACAGCAAGAGAGGTGGGATAAAACCCAGGGAAGAAAAAGTTCCAAAAGGAGAGGGTAGTTAACAGTATCAGTTACTACAAAGAGGTCATTCCCACTTTAAAATGCTTTTTTTCCTACTCTTCTTCCCACCCAACCACCCAAATTTTTCAGTAATATTTTTCCCCATTACATATAGATGCAATTTTTAACATTCATTTTCTCACATTTTGACTTCCAAGTTCCCTCCATTTTTCTTTTCCCTCTCCCCTCCCTGAAATGGTAAGCAATTTGATATAGATTTTCTATGTGCTGTCATTCAATATATATTTCTGAATTTGTCATGTTGCCAACCACCCACTTTACTGAATTATTTTTAATCACCTACCCTTCCCCCTTCTCCTTCCTTCATTTCCTCTCTCTTTTTTCCTTTTCTCCTTCTTTCAATCAGCCTGCTATAAGGGATATATTCAGCAGTATGATTAAGGCCAGGATATATACCTTGTAGGTTTCATTTACATGTGTAGAATTCATGGTGTACCCAAGGAAAAAAATCCTGGAAGTGTTATGAATTTAGACTGCCATAAAACTATCCAATTAATATGATTTATTCTAATTATTCCTATTAAAGATAATTGTAAAAATTGCTACCTCCATCTTCAAAGCATCTAAACAAATCTAACAAGAAAAATATAGTATCTAATATACACCAAATACTCATGTTGAATGCCTAGTGTCTTTAAAATAAAATACTCACGGACCACTAAAATTGATACTGTAGCGTTTGAAAGGAGATTTTTCTCTGAATGGAAGCCAGATAGGCTTTTAAGTAGGAATATTCACCCAATTTTAAAAATTATTGATTTTTATTCATGACCTTTAAACAAATAAAATAATTTCATTAAAGCATTCATGAAATTGACACTTAAAACAACAATTTTTGCCATAAATGCTATATTAAATCTCTGCTATTTAAAAAATTCCAAACACACTGTATGATATATTTTACTAAATATTATTGGCTGCTTATCTTTTTAATTGGGACACCTGTCTCTTTCAGTTGACTGAAGGGGGGAAACTAATTAAACATCATAATGTATTATTCATTGTTTCTTCTTCAAAGTACTTTAGAGAAATTAACTAACATTCCCTGACAAAGTATACATTTCTATTTCTGCTTCATAAATAAACTAAAAAAAAAAAGCCAAGGCTAGTCGAAACCAGAATCAGTTCTTGCTACCTCCATGCTCTGTCGAATTTTTTATACTTCACAAACATTTGACTTCATACAATGTTCTTTAGATTTCAGATGAGCCCTAGAACATTAGCTTAGCCACATTTTACATCTTAGTCCACATGAATTTCAGTGGCTTTACCTTCCTTTCTCTAACATTGGTACCATTTTAATTTCTTGATTAAATAAGATTAATTTCTTATTTTCAAATTATAATGTTTCCATTGGTCCTCACTGTCTTTCTAGTCATCCCTACTCCCTTGTTACTCTGGCTTACATGTGACTTCTTAATTTTTCACTCTTCATTGTTTTAATGAGGAGCCCTTTATCTTTCATGGATCATATTTCTTGAGATGTTAAACATTTGGAAATTCCATTGATGTTATCCTATTTAATAATATTTAATAGAAAGTGTATAGAATGTATTATAGATTGACCTGTTTTGGAAATAGTCGCTGTTCTTTTCACCATGATAACTAGGAAAGAAAGAGAATGCTAATTTTGTTAATTTTCCATCCATTTCCCAACCCCCCTGCCTTTACTCATCTTCATAGGACATAAGGAGGAAAAAAGATGCATAAACTAGTAATGTTCATTTTTATAAATCAAAATTAAGGCACATAAGCTCTATTTTTTTAAGTTATTGTGCATTTGAAAAGTGCTTTTCAGTCATGAAGTAGTAAATCATTAATTCTATTTAAACAGTCAGTAGTACTCAAAAGAGAAGCTGCCAAATTTGTTGGGTCTCCTAACAAGATAATTAATTATCAGGTAACAGGAGAACCATTGGAGTGTTGGATGTAAAACAGATGGTGGGTGAAGAAGAATGAGGCAGTCAAAATGTTCTGAGGGGTGTGATAAGTCTTTTTAGCCAGTGCAATGAAGAGCCATTGGTATGTCCAATCTCCCATGCTTTCCATGACTGGTCACTGACTGTTAGCTTTTCAGTAGATCTTAAATATGCCAGGTTCTACCTCACTATGTTCGTCTTCTTCTTCTTCCTCCTCCTCCTCCTCCTCTTCTATCTTCTACTTCTGTTACTCTCATTTCAAAAGCTAAATAAAGTACAGGAAAGATAGTGGAGGAAGGTCTCTTGTCATTAGACAGTAACAGTAGCACAAATACGTGGGGCAGGAAAGTTGTCTTTTCCTTGAAGAGAATTCAACTAGTTATATATAGGCTTACTTGGACTGCTTTTAGTAACACAGATACGTGTATAGTTGTTAAAAAGTAATGGATCTCATTTCAGATAGAGGTAAATGGGTATTAAAAGAAAAAAATGAACAATTTCATTTTGTAAATTTAAGAAACTGAGAACAAGATCTAAAATTATCCCACTAAGAGACTTTGATGGAATATTAACAGAAGAATCAACAAAGATTTGTTTTCTCTCTCTTTCTTTCATTCCCACCCCCAACCTTCCCCTCCCACATTAATACTCTGAATTGATATAAGAAATATTTTCAAGGGACATTTGGGTTACCCCAGGAACTAGACATAGGAGAGTATGGTGAATTCCACCACTGATAGTTTGAAGGGACTTTTTAAGGAAACATGTTAGATTTTAGGTTTTGGAAAAAGAAAATTAGCTTAATTTTTTTAAGACAAGATAATCATTTACTTTGCACACAGAATGAGCTATAACTTTCAACAAAAAATGCCATAAAAATTAAATTGACATCACTTCTACACTAGGAAAAGGCAGACTGGTTCAATCTGGATACAATGACTACAACACTGAATAGTGAACTTACCTGTTTATCATCAAATCTGGTGAGTACTTGCTCTAAGAGAGTAAGCAGTCACCTTGTCTATCCCACCCTCTCAGTATCAGACCCATCTTTTCTCATTTAAAGTAGTGTTCCCTAAAATAGATTACACTGACAAGTAGTAATTACTGACAGCTGCATCTAATTAGCAAAGAAGATTCCTGCTCATGACAATAAAGTATTATTACATGTTTAGCATTAACACTGGCAGTAAGAGAGGTGACTTTGATAACAGAAGATCACAAGCATTAAACCTGCATTTCCACAAGTCTGCTTTGACTAAAATTGAACTCATTTTATGTAGCACATCTATGGTTTTCCAGGAAGGAAAAAATGGTTACTGCCAAAATGTTTTTTCAGGAAACACGAACGTTGGAAAATAAAAGTGCTGCAGTTGTCCAATTTAGACAATTGACTTTAATATTAGAGGAGTGTCTATGTGTAAAGAGTGCTATAAGAGATTTGCATGTGAGGAAGCAAGTTATAAGACCAGCATCTCATTACTAAATAAAAATGCAATTTTAAGTTGCATTAAATATTCTAATACTGCTTTCTCCTACCTTAGTTTCTTATTAACTTCAACAATGCCATCTTGTCTAATAGATATCAAAGCCTGTCTCTGGAGAATGGCATTTCCTTTTCTCTCTTTCACTTTTATTTGTCTACATTCATGTTTCCCTGAAAAATTCTGGCAGTAACCATTTCTTACTTCCTGGAAAATCATAGATGTTCTACATAAAATGAGTACAAGGAATAAACCAAAGCCTTTATCCTCTTCACTGGAGTTCCTAAAAAGCTCCATCTCTACTTTTGGCAAGTCTTAGAGTGATAGTTCTATTTACTGGCACCACTCCAAATATATTAATTTCATTTGGCTAACTGCAGTGTTGGCCTATGGTTTTTCAATTCAAGAGGTTGTTGCTGTTGTTTTTTTTTCCTTATTCCTATAAAAATATCTTCTCCTGCTTCCTCTGAAGACCTGCTACAATTCATTAGAAAGTAGCTATTTCTTTTTACTTTCGAGTTATTGTAACATTTTATCTTACGATTTATATTTTATATCAAACTGAATCCTTTGACTTCTATGCATTTGTGAAATTTGATTCAACTGGACAAATATTTATAGAGTGCATATTACATGTAAGGCACTATTCAGGAGTGAGATGGGTAAAAAAGCAGGCATCCCCCTATTAGCTGCTGCCTTCTAGGACTATGCTCTCTTAAGCTAGTAGACAATCCCAGTTAAGTAAGTAATCCTCTAAGGGTAAAATATATGATTGTGTGACAAACTTTATCTTCCTCTCACCCCCTTCAAACCACAATCTATAGGCTAACTGCCCACGGTGCCTACACTTCTGGCAACTCTTGATGTGAATAGTATATAATAATGCTGATGATATTAATAGTTAACATTTATATAACACTTTAAGGTCTACAATGCACTTTACAAATATTTTCTCATTTGATCTTTACAATGATTTGGGAAGTAGGTGTTTGTTATCCCCATTTTATAAATGAGGGAAACTGTGATAGGTCGTGACTTGTAGTTAGTGTCTGTTGTCAGATTTGAATTTGTATTCCTGAATCCACATTCTTTATCCATTTTTCAACCTTACTTGTTTCAGCCACTGGAAGATTTCACCTGAAGAATATAAATAAGATGAAATATGTTGGGGGCAAAAAAGATTTACCCACTAAGTTCTTTTCAGTACTGATTAAAAATCAAACAACAACATGTAGGCAAAAACCTAAAAATGATTCAGATGAGTAAAACTGATCATAAAGCATTCGAATTCTTGTTTATAGTAACTTTGATGACCCCACGCTATGATATTTACTAATGGTCTAATGTGACTATATTTAAGGGAAGGGAAGGAATTTGGTGTTGCTTCTCTGGAACTTCCCTTATTAGACAAATACTTAGTTTGACTGATCTTCATATTTGTTCCTTTAATGATCTGGAAGGCATTTGTTTTGCAAATATGTGAAAATAAACTCAGTATAACATAATGCCTTCCTGTAGCTTGTTCTATCCCTAAATGTCAACTTCCTAGTAACCATGGTAACATGGGCGCTCGGATAAGATGTATAAAGAAATTCAAAATCAGTTCTCCAACTTCCTCCCTCCCTCCTTTCCCCCAAGTACCATTCAGCAAATCTCATTGATTCAAACAACATAAGGCTTAAAGGGATCTTAGAGAACATCCAATTAAACCCTTTCATTTTACAGATGAGGAAACTTAATAGCTACTAAACTTCTTTCCCTTTGCTTTTTTTCTCCTGTTAGACTTTTCTCTCCCGTGCTCACCCTTTAGTGGACAGATTGAAAAATAGTGAAATACCCAAAAGAAGACAGTCAGAGAAAGGTGGAGAAGTCCCATAGAGTAAGGGAAATTCACAAAATGAAGAACTGTTAATAGTCAAATATTTACTGAGCACTCACTGTATACATGACACTGAACTTTGTACTGAGTTGTTCAGTTGTATTTCACTCATGTCCAACTCTTCATATCACACTTTGGGATTATCATGGCAAAGTTACCAGAGTGGCTTGCCATTTCCTTCTCTAATTCATTTTATAGATAAACTGAGGCAAACAGGGTTAAGTGACTTGCCCAAGGTCCCACAGCTAGTGTCTGAGATTAGATTTGAACTCAGGAAGATGAGGCTTCCTGACTCTAGACCTGACCTTCTATCCACTACAACACTTAGTTGACCTGTGTGTAAGATTAAAAATTAATATCCAAGTACTTCAAGTATATTTTATAAAGTTTATTAAAAATAACTTGAAATTTCAAATCTGGCCTCAGACACTTCTCAGCTGTGTGACCCTGGGCAAGTCACTTGACCCCCATTACCTACCCTTACCACTCTTCTGCCTTAGAGCCAATACTGTGTATTGGCTCCAAGACAGAAGGTAAGGGTTTTAAAAAAATAACTTGAAGAAAAGGAAAATAAAGAGCTAGAGTAAAGAGGGAGCTAACGTAGCCACAGTCATGAGAGAAGAGCGAGCAAGATTACAGCAAACTTATTTACAATACCTAAGGACAGCTACGTGGACAAAAGGGAAAAGGATTCTGGGAGATAAGTCCAAGGGTTCAAGATTTCTAATTACACACCTGCTGTGTATTAAAGGATATACTAAATGTGGGTCAGATGAACTCTGACTTAAAGGTATATTCATTCTTTGTGCGGAATGTATAGAAAGACTTGGGACAATAAGAAGCCTAAGTTACAAGAGAAATCTTATTTCAAAATTATACTAATAGAAATATTTATAAAAATAATTGTAGAAATTCTTACCTTAGTTTTTGGTCTCAATCCCCTAACAATTTTTTTATTTTTAGTAATTTATCAACTTTGTAGCCTGATTTTTAAAACTCTATTATTAATTATTATTAATAACAACTAATTATTATTAATTATTAAATAAAATAACTAATTAATTATTATTAATAACAACTATTCTGATAGCCTAGTGATTACATTAAGATTCTACATATATGCCTTATGTGGAGCTATATAGAACCAGTACTGTTTACCCCAAATGGAAACACGGTACCTATCTAAAAATATTTAAAAGAAATCTGTGGAAAATGAATTAGAGATTTTTTTATTTAAAAAATATTCATTAGTTACAATTAAATACCTAGTTAACTCCTTACCTCCTTCTCTTCTCCCTATTAGAGAAGGCATCATTTGAAAAAAAAAAGATATACATATATATATATAAAACTATGCCTTAGTAATTTCTATTTATAATTTCTTTCTCAGGAGGTAGACACACATAAGTCATTCTTTGAATAATATTTCTTTGGCTATATATAATGTTCTTTTGGTTATGCTCATTTCAATCTTCATAGTTTCATGTAGATCTTCCCATATTTTTCTCAAAATTAACCTGTTTGTCATTTCTCATGGCCCAGTAATATTCCATGAATACAACTTATATACCACAACTTGTTTGGCCCTTCTCCAACTGATGAACATTCCTTCAGTTTCCAGTTCTTTACCTCAAAGAGGGCTATAACTTATTCTTCAAGGTCTTAAAGGGAAGAACTAGGACCACTAGATGAAAGGAGTAGAGAGAAAACTGTCTCAACTCATTAAATGATAATTTTTTCTAATAACTGCAGGTATATGAAAACAAGATGGAACATGGTCTAGCACAAAGTGATAGATTTGAAATCTGAAAAAAAAAAAAGGCTTCAAATCCTACCTCAGATAATTACTGCGTAACACTGAGCAATTTCCTGAAAACTTTATTTCCTCATCTATAAAATAATGATGTTCAAATAATGGTCTCTAATGCCTCTTCCAGCTCTAAATCTATGAATATGCAGACACTAGATGTCTTCAAGCAAAAGCTAAAGAATTATTTGTCAGGGCTATTGTAGAGAAATTCCTTTTTTATTCAGGTAAGAGATATCTCTGAAGTCCTATGATACATGGAATATGCATATGATACATATTTATGGACAAGTGATATTGTAAAATGCAAGATACTTGCCTTTCTTCTCTCTTTTTTTTTTAAAACCCTTAACTTCTGTGTATTGACTTATAGGTGGAAGAGTGGTAAGGGTAGGCAATGGGGGTCAAGTGACTTGCCCAGGGTCACACAGCTGGGAAGTGTCTGAGGCTGGGTTTGAACTTAGGACCTCCCGTCTCTAGACCTGGCTCTCAATCCACTGAGCTACCCAGCTGCCCTGATACTTTCCTTTCTTAAGACAATACTGTTGTCTTGAGACCTCTTTTAGTTCTTTCGCAAATTAAGTGGTTTCATCATTGGCCAGCTTTAAATGTCAAACTTCATCATAAAGTTAGCAATGGAGATAGGGCCCTGGTCAGTGTCTTAAGATTCTTGGATCATGTGAATGTAAGGATGGAATTTGTGCAAGGGGGATGGGACAAAAAGAGCCAGAAGACAGTTGGTGACACTTAAGACCAGAGAGAATTCTGGGAGATTCTCCAGAGGAAGGGGGAAGAGTGGTGTTCAGCCTGAGGACTGGGAGGAGAGAGGAGGAGGACATCCCAGCTTGGATCAAGTCCTGAGGGCTTCCTGAGAATCTTCTAATGGAAATTGAAACCCTGATTCCCTGGTCAAAGCCATTCCTTCGCATATCACCCATCAAGACTTCAACAATTGAGTGAGCTAAGTTTTTGGACTCCATTTTGGGAGTGATCTCTTAGTCTCCTTCACCCATTACCCGATCTTGCTGAGAGACCCTTTCTGGTCTAACTTACAATTATAGAAAAGGATAGAAATAGGAAATAGAAATAGAAACAGAAGGAGAAGGGGCGAGGGGAGACACTTAGGAGTGGGAACCCCAAAGGTTCCCACCTGAGTGACAGACCCCATAGAAATAGGGAAGAGGGCAGCCCTAAATCCCTCTGCCCCACACCCCTTTCCTCAACCCCTGAACTACAAATATTAAAAGCCATTCATTAGTCGGATAGTGTTTCAGAGTGCCTGAGAGACAACAAGGGAGAGGGGAATCACAGCTTGGTCTGGCTGCCTCCATCTTGAAGCCAGACCAGCCGCTGTGAAATTCACTGATGGGGGTGGAGATTTGTGTGAACCCGGTCCTTATTCAGGATCAGATTGGGATACCACATACTTCAACTTATAGGGAAGCCTCACCCCCAACTCCTGTGGGGCAACGTGACCATCTGGGTCACCCAGTTTCAGGGTGACCCCCCCCAAAGTCTCCCAGTGTATATTTGGCCCCAGGGAAGAGCTGGAAGAGAGACTCACCACATAGACTCTATCTTCCCTCTATCATAATATTGGTTATTGGTGTCTTTATTATTACAGGAATAATCAGGGGATAGGCTTCATCAACATGTACAATTTGTACAAAAACTTCTTGAGTGACATGATCTTTACCTCTTAGGATATGAATCTGGTCTAGGAGACCATGAAGAAAATTGTAGGAAGAGGGAATATCCCCTCTTTTCCACTTGCTGAAAAATCAATGCTATGCAGAGGTCTTGTGAGACTTTTAAGAAGCCATATTGGTATGCATCTGATGCTCAAAGGGCCTTCAAAATTGTCTATATGACACCTTTTCAAACCAAGCCAAGATGACCTCAAAATCAGTTTTTTGCCACTGGAGATATTTTAGGTAAGTTGCTTCCTCTAAAAAATCCTCAAGGTAGAGTGGTGAGTTTCTCTAGAATGGTGACTTTACATACTTATAAAAGTGGCAGCCCAGCACGATAGCAGAAATTCCTAAGTGATTTGACCAAAGGGGAGGAACTACTATAGTTCATGAAAAATATGCAAAAATTCAGATGGCAAAATGGAATAATGTTTTTCTTTAAGTTTGTAATGACTGGCTTCCTTTTGTTGCAGAGATAGGGAACTATCATTGTGAAATATTGGTCTTACTTTCCATGATCAGATATGGTTAATATTTTGATTTTGCTTAACTTTATATTTTTAATCATTATGTAATGAAAAAGCTGAGTTGGATTAAGAAGTTAAGATGAGAAGTGGAATACCAGAAAAATGACTGTAATGTTAAAAACAATAAAGCTTTCTCTTATTGTATTTTTTGAAAGGTTACAAAGTCAGATTGCCCACCATGTATAAGCAAATTTTTAATTTCCCCTTTTAATTTGGTCATATATAGATTTTTCAACTAGGATAGTATCTCTCATGCAAAGCTCCAACTTTACAAAGTATTCAGATTCTTATTTGGTGTGAAATATAATTATTAATGTCAAATTTGAAAGCCAGAGTTATTGATCTGTGGGTTAGAAAGGCAGAAGTTGTTGCCAATAAATCTAACTTCAGAGTCAGAATCCTTCTCCCTCCAAGATTGCCGCTAGGTAGCTTATAAAAGCAGAGAGAGGCCTGGCTTCTGGGAAGTGTTAGGCTGGTCTGATAGAGGAATCGAGTATTTTGGAAGAGCAGTACTGCTCTCAAGAGACTGGTTACTTGAGTCATTTTAAGTCTACTAGTCTTGATTTGTGTTCCTCTGTCGTGTGTCTCTGGGGAAGGTCTCATGCAATGGACTGTAAGCCACATGATGTCCTGACCACACCAGACACCAAAGAGCTATGCTGTAATGATGATGTGAAGTCACAAGGTCAGGGATCTGATGCCACATTCCTGATAACACCTTCAGAGTTCTCTATGCCCTCAGAGTACCTGTGTCAGAGGTCATGGAATGCTGACACTTAGAATGTTTCAGCCTCTTAGCAAGATTAATCTCTTCTGTAACTAGTGAAAAAGCCCCTAGAGAGGGAAAGAATTGTTGATGGAAAGATGGAGGTGGATTTGCCATACATAGACTTTACTCCAGTGTTCTTCTAGCCACTGATAAAGAAATGGCTTCTAGTTATACCTGTCTTTTCGAAGGTAAAATATCTTCAGAATTGCTTCTATTTTTTTAAGAATATTGCCATCAATATGATCAACTAGGAGTTTACAAAAAACCATTATGGTTGCAATATTTCCTATGAAACAATAATAGCTAATTTAGAATTTGGAATCATCTTCTTTAAATAATGTCAATTCCACAGTTGAATAGATGCAGATAACAACCTAAAAGCACAGAACAAGAATGAAAGTAGAAAGACCATCTGTCTCTTTCAAACTTGATTAGGAAAGGTCAGGCAAGCAATATTTTTAGTATAATCTAAAAATCAAGGTTAAGCTGCTCAAATTCCAGTTTACTACAAACAGATGTATTCACTTCCTAAGTTCAGAAAAAGCAAAATGAGACGTAGGTGTTCTAAAAAATATATTCTTTTCTATGGAATTCACATTTATTCTTCTGGCATAGGTGAAATCTCCTTTCAAAAGTATAGGTCTTTTCATTTTTCTGACACTGATGATCATGTTTCTGAACTGTTTTTTTTTAAAACCTCCCATTAATAACATTAAGTACTGCTAACGAGAACCAAACATATTATTGGAGAAATGTCTACAAACCTGATTAGACACTATAAAAATGCATAAAGTTATATCAATCTAGAATGACACTGATATGAAAAAATGGAGTGTGAACATCAGAATAAATGAAAACTTTGTGTGAAAAAAATTGAATTATATAAATTATTTTTATGATTTGTTTTACTATTTACCAAATTATGAAATTAGTTTCATCAGTTTTAGTGGGGTAGCAATTTTTATATAGAGAGGAAACACCTATACTGATTAATATTCATAAAATAAAAATGTAGTCATAAAAATGAGAACTGACATATAAATAAAATATTAAAGTTCTCAAAGTTCTTCATATACATTCTCTCATTTAATTAGATCATGCATATGCTTCAAAAAATTCTGTTATCCAGTCATTCATTCAACAAACATTAATTGTCTGCTATAATCAGAGAACTCTTTTAGATGCTTGAAAAGACACAAAGTTTGGTAAAGGCATGTTCCTTGGCCTCATAGGGCTTAGAATCTAGTTGGGCCCTAAACTGTGGAAATTAGATAGCCATTTTACACAGTACTAAACACATATATTAGACTGTTGAGTAAATAATTTCTATCAATTTTGGATCCTTAATCTTAGAGATTATGTAGTCCAACTCCCACATTTTAGAAATGAAGAAAATGATGCTTGAAAAGATAAATGACTTCTCCAATATCACACAATAGTCAATAGGAGAGCTGGGATTTGAACTGTATTCCTTTGACTACAAATTCAGCATTCTTTCTAATTCACCATGCTTTCCTCCAATATAATATGGTATGATGGTATGATGCTCACCATTTCCCTTTGAATTTGATTAATTCCAGCTAATCCCAAATAAAGAATCTGAAACTATAAGTAACTATTTCAAGGTCACTTAGTAAATGATAGAAATAGGATTTGAATTCAAGTCTTTAGTTTTTAAATACAATTGCTCTTTACACAATCCCATGTTATCATAATAGGGGAAAAACCTACTAACTTTTCTAGCATTTCATTATAGGTAGCATGTGTGCCAAGTGAACACCCAAACCCAATTATCCTCTTGCTATTATTCAGTCATTTCTGTCAAGTACAATCATTACAAACCATTTAAAGTTTTCTTGGCAAAGATCAATAGAATGATTTGGCATTTCCTTCTCCAGTCCATTTTACAGATGAGGAACTGAAGCAAACAAGGTTAAGTAATGTGCCCAGGTCTACATAATAAGCAAAGAAGGAGTCCTACCAAATTCTTTTTATGACACAAATATGGTACTGAATCCAAAACCAGGCAGACCAAAAACAGAGAAAGAAAACTGCAGACCAATCTCCCTAATGAACATAGATGCAAAAATCTTAAATAGAATACTAGCAAAAAAATTCCAGCAAGTGATCAAGAGGGTTATCCATCATGATCAGGTGGGATTTATACCAGGAATGCAAGGATGGGTCAACTTTAGGAAAACCATCCACATAATTGGCCATATCAACAAACTAACAAACAAAAATATCATCATTATCTCAATAGATGCTGAAAAAGCCTTTGACAAAATACAACGTCCATTCCTATTGAAAACACTGGAAATAATAAACAGTATATATCTAAAACCATTAAAAAGCATCATATGCAATGGGGATAAATTAGAAGTCTTCACAATAAGATCAGGCATGACACAAGGATTATCACCTCTATGATTTAACATTGTACTAGAAACACTAGCAGTAGCAATTAGAGAAGAAAAAGAAGTTGAAGGTATTAAAATAGGCAATGAGGAGACTAAGCTATCACTCTTTGCAGATGATATGATGGTCTACTTAAAAAATCCTAGAGAATCAACTAAAAAGGGCTATAGAGCTAATAAGTGGCTGAGGTCAGATTTGAACTCAGGAAGATGAGCCTTCCTGACTCTATTCATTGTACCACCTAGTTGCTAATTATCCTCTAGATTAGTTTAAGTTGGGTAACATGTTCATAATATTATAAAACATTACTGTTATATCTATTTGAAATCCAGGATATATGTTTTAACATTTACTACTATTTTGAAATGGCTGCATAGTCATTAATTCAAAATATATGAATTTAATTCCTATTATATGCAAGGAATCATTGGGACAACAGTGATGAGTTTTCCATAGTCTCCGATGTTAATGAGCCTAATAAGGGATTTAAAGTGTCCAGTAAATATAGTACAAAGAAGCAATCGATGAGGACAATAAAATGAATATATGTAGGATGTTAGAGTCATTCAGAGGATAGAGGAATAAAACATCTTTGGGTGATGCGATCCAGGGAAACTTTATAAAAGAAGAGATATCTCACCTGGGTGTTGAAAGATCAGTTGCTTATCTCAANTATAAGTACCAGTCACATATATGCATATATATCTGTGTGTATCCTCTTTGTTGTCATTGAACTAAAGCTGTGATTTAATTAGTATAAGAAAGTCCTGGTGTGGAAACTCCCTTTATCAATGCAGACCAATAAGTTCTCATTGCTATTAACTTTATTTTCTTTGAAAGCATTCATTATTTTTATATCAGTCTTGATGTAGTTCAATATGGTTTCAGTTGAAGTATATATTATACCAATTATGAAATAAGTGTATTCAGGAATATACATTTTTGGTGAATTTTAGCATCTTATATACTACTAGTGGAAATTCATTTTCAATGGATAAATGGATAAATGTATATGCTTCATATACAGTTTATAAAAATATAAATTTTATATTATATATTTCAAATATAATACATATGTGATATATTACAAATATGTAATATAAAATATATAATTGTAACAAGTTGCTATTATTTTATCTTTTTTTTCTTTATGGTAAGAGACCTCATAAACTGGGCCAGAATATATTAGGGGTCCTTGATTTTCATGGAAATTCTACTTTTAAATTAATACGTATAACCTTGGCAAAAAAAATACTGTTATCCTTTGTCTTCTAGTCAAATGTGTGTGTATTATGTAACTATGATAATATATGTACAATTATCAATAATATCATCATCATACTATTATTTGGAATATTTTATGTGTTCATAAGAGTTAGGAGGGGTCAGAATACCTTAAAGAACATGGTAGATCATTAGATGCATTATTAGTCATATCTGGGTATAATTTGAACAATTTTTCTGACCACCAGGGTATTTTATACCTAGGAAGAAAAGCACCTCAAAAGAATGAATGCTCCTACAAAACTGTCCAACTCTCACTAATAATATTATAGGATTTAGAGCCAAGAGAGCCAAAAATCATCTAATCAGTCCTTCTCTCCCACCCCCCCTTTTTTATGAGTAAAGGACAGACTCTATTTCACTTCACAAAAAATACAGAAGACCCAAGGGACTCACAGGGAACTATGAATAGATACTAAAAACACATAAAGCATTCACAGTGGTTCATAAGCTCCCTTTAGAAGGCAAATGCACTTGGGGCTGCTAAACACAACACAGGTCTGCTCTGCTGCCCTCTGGTCTTTCATCTGAACAAGGAAAGGCAAAGAGGAGTCTAGAAAGTGAAACTCTCATTTCACAGATGAAGGAACTGAGACTCGGGGTGTTTACATGACTTGCTCAAGGTCACACAAGTGTTAAGTGGCAGAGCAGAGATTTAAACCTGTGTCTTCTGCCTCTAAATCTAATACTCTTTCAATTGCACTACTCAGCCTTTCTCCACAGCAGCAGAAATGATATAATGTATGTGATGCTTTTTAGCTTACAAAATACTTTCTAAGACATTGTCTCAGTTGATCGTCGGTAATATTGCCCTGAGTCAGATGTGTAACTCAACCAAAGACACATGATGGTGATCCAAATTAATGCTTAGTTCTCTTCACTATATTTTATTCATTTGGAAATTTGGATAATTTAGATACTTAGATAAATTTAGAGAATTTAGATAATTCATTTGGAAATTTAGAGAATTTAGATATTTAGATAAATTTAGATGAAGATAGAACCTTCTGTTTTCTGAGTATGCTTATGATAAAGAGAGAATTTGTCTTATAAAACATTTGCAAATGTTTTTCATTTCCTGCCAACGTCTTACAGATGCTAACATTAGTTTCAAAGGACAGTAACACCTTACTACTTATAAATGGGTATATATTATTTGGAAAGAACAAGGCAAATGGGAAGTAGATTGCTTGTTTAGTAGCTCCCTCAATTTTCTTTTTAAGTAAGGCTTTTGAACTACTGTTTTAAGTGTGCGTGTGTATGCATTCATGTATACACACGCATATTTTAACAACAAAGTATTCTACAAGGTTTTCTTTGAATGTATGCCTAGATGCATGCCCAGAGGCTTTGGAGAAGCCTTCTCTGGTCTACTGTCACCATAACAGGGTGTAAAATTTCCAGAACAAGATCAACTCATCACAGTTTGTATGAATTTGCCTTGTCATGAATACTTACTGCCTTTTGTTGTTTGGTAAAATTACTTCTCATCCTTGAATGAGTTTACTACTTGAGTTAGCCCTAGGACTGAGCCTTTATAAGGAGAGCACTCACTGGGAGAAAAGATAGACCATGGGGAATATATGTTACCTTTACCTAAGAGAGAAGGGATATTCATAAAGGCAGAAAAACAAAGACCTTTCCATGAGAAGCAGAATCACCATAAGAATGTGCCACCACTCTCAGAGAGAAAGGAACAAAACCAAAGATCCAGATCCCACAGACCAGGCAGAAAGACACAGACAAAAGGAAGAACCAGAAACCTTAAAAATCAGCATGGAATGGATTCCCTGGAGAGAGGTCTCTGTAGTCATGTAACCACTGGAGAAGAGGAGCTGAATTTTCCAGGAGGAGCAACCTTAATCTATCCCTTTGCTGAGTCTATGAGTTATATGGAATGAATAGGTCCCAGTAGAAGGAAGACCCAGTAGAGGCCAAGATTTATCTTGACTTTTTATGAACTTAAGTTTAACTCTTTTGCATTTTCTGTTTGATTAAACAAACCTATCCTATCCTCATTGTTTTGCTTCCCTAAATCCTTGCATTAGAGCTTAGTCTTTTTCCATTTCTCATTTATTTTTCTTTCTTTCTTTTATTAGTAGATACCCAGAAATTAGTCAGAACATGATGTTTACATGAAGCAATCTCAAATAGGATCATGAGCCACAGTTACTCATAAATAAGCCTCTAAGAATCAACCTATTTCATGCAACTTTAGACAGAGTTATACAGAGTTCTAAACCACAGGTATTAAAAAATTTGCCAAGTAATGAAATAGTTTATTTTTATCATATTTTATAAAAATCTTTCACCTACTTTCTTGTCACATGAGACAGATTATGCCAAATATAATTTAACCTATCTTTGCTGTACTATTTCTACAAAAATTCTTCTCTAATTCTTGATTATGATATGAAAATGATTCTAGATTTTCAAAAGTTATGTGAGCAAAACTTAATTTCTAGAAGGCCCTACTAAACTAGAAAACCTTGAAATACAGGTAAAATGGTAAATAAATAGTATATCCAGAGAATCAACCAAGTACAGAAAGATTCATCAGTCAAAGGTTGGTCAGATGTTGAAGAATTGTTTTGGCCAAATAATTCATGAAATTATTAAACAAAAATTTCAGAAAGAAACTGTCATGTTTAAAGTTCTGTGCTAGGGCACTGTGAACAAAAAAAAACCACAGCCTAGTTTAATCCCTACTCTCAGAATGCACATTTGATAATCTATTATATGAAAATATAATGTATTTCATATTCATTCATTTGGTAAAATATTTGTCAAAATATAATTTTAGTAAATTGGAATTTCTCTTTAATACAATCTCAGTTTTTAGAATAAGTGGTATAACATTGGCAATAATTATTTTAAGTTATATTGATACATTTTGTTTTCACATTACATATATTTACAAATTACTTTACTTCTCTAGAGATCTCTTATAACAAACTGATTCCATTAAGCAAAACTAACTATAGAGTGACCTCATCTGAAAGTGTATGACATTTAAATCTCCAACTCTGTATTAAAAAATAAAGAAAACTATTTTCTCTCTCTCCCAATCTTCCAACCCAATGAGAAAAAAAGGAAAGAAAAACAAATTTCTTGCACTACAGATGAAAATCAAGGAAAACAAATCGTACCAATGGTTAAATACAAAAGCATATATATGTCTCCAATGTACAGCCTAAACCTGTAACAGGTCTGTCATGAATAGTATATTTTATTATACATCCTTTGGAATCATTGGTCACTGTATTGATTATAATTCTTACGATTTTCAAAATTATTTCTCTTAGTATCATTGCTTCTGTGTAAATTATTCCTGTGTTTCTATTCATTTAATTCTTTACTGATATATAAAAATTCTTAAAATTATTCATATTTATAATATTGGTATTTCCACATAAATTGTTCTTTGGGTTCTGCTTGCTTCATTCTATATCAGTTCATATGTCTCCATTTAGTATTTTATTAATTTAATAGAGATTGAACCAAATCTCATACTAAGTGATGGGATAAGGAAGTCATGACACTTTTTTTAAGAGGCATATACAATTTAAATATCTAAATATATTGTGTGTACTTCGAGGCATTGTGAGAAAAACACCATATTTTGTGGTTATACCTGTTCATCAAAATGGTTGTTAAGACTCCTTTCTGGAATGACTTTCACAGCCAGTTTGAGCAACACAAGAAAAATAATTCCTATAATTGTTTTTGACAAGTAATGATCTCACGCCACATTCATTCAAATTGTTACTGAGAGACTTGGCTCTTTCTGAAAGTTTATTTGATCTTTGAATGATGAAGATTTGTTATAATAAAAGTTCCATTGTCACTGAGAAACTGATTTGGGGATCCCATTGAATAGCGTAGAGAGGCAATGGCACAATGCATTCCTAAATAGAAGTGATGCATTCTGGAACGATGACAACTGGAAAGAGAGAGAACCAGGTAGGTATGTGGTCAATAGCCAAAAAGTTAAGTGGTGAGTAGCAGAATATGTGTGAGAACAGAACTAGAGTAATTTGCCAGACAGGGCAGATAGTCTATACTAGGACAATCTGATATTGAAGTTATCATTCACAATAAAGAGTACAAGTCTCTAGTTGAAAGAAGAAGAGGGAAAATGGCAAAAGAAAGGCAAGGCATAGGCTCTAGAAGAACTTGAGTATGAGTTTGCATTTCAGGGCAGGCCCTAGAGGAAACACAAAAAATCAGTTGCAGGAACCAGTATTATATGACATGATATCAAGGAAAAAAGTTATTGCTACAACCTATGTCAAGTTATATCAAAAGTAAAGAAGGGCACTAATATCAAAGATGTCTTGAAACTAAGTCATTCGAACTATAGGTCTTAAGAGATCCATATGTTGTGCCTGCCTAGAAGCCAAGTTGATCCTGTGATGAGACAGGGTTCAACCTGTAGAGGGTGATTAAGTAGCACCAAACAGAGAGATATCAATTAATATTGTAAAATGTCTTTGAAAGCAATTCCAAAAGAGTAGTTCTGAAAATATGACTAATGGCAACATAATTTGGAATAAGATGAGTACATTGAAGGGAATGACAGTCATTTTCATGTTTTGATTCTGGAACTTTATATTTAAAGAAATCGGCCTCATTATTTAATAGTTATACTTCACAGTCATTTAAATTAAAGTTTGATGTTTTAAAGTTCTTAGAGAAGTTAGCATACAGATGGTAGCATCAATGCAAAAATAAATTTTGGAGAAAGCCATGGGTCTCCCAAATGATGGTCGTTCCCAACCTTTTGGCTCTAGATCAGGCAATTAGTATGTGTTAAACCCCTACTGCATGTTGGGAATTGTGCTAAGCACATGGGATACAAAAAGGGCAAAAAATAATTCTTGCGCCCAAGAAGTCCACAATATAATGGGATAACAACATGCAAACTACTTGGTACCAATAAGAGATATATAAAATAAATTGAAAGTAGTCTTAGAGGGGAGCAGCTGGGTAGCTCAGTGGATTGAGAGTCAGGCCTAGAAACGGGAGGTCCTAAGTTCAAATCCGGCCTCAGACACTTCCCAGCTGTATCACCCTGGTCAAGTCACTTGACCCCCATTGCCTACCCTTACCATTCTTCCACCAAGGAGCCAATACACAGAAGTTAAGGGTTTAAAAAAAAAAAAAGGAGTCTCAGAGGAAAGGCACAAAAATAATAGTGATGGGGAAATTCTTCTTGAATAATGTGGGACTTTAGATGAGACTTGAAGGAAGCCATGGTAATTGAGAGGCAGCTATGAGGAAAGATAACATTCCAGAGTGGAGATCACTTGAAACTTCTCCGAAATCAGATCTAAGATATTCAAGTAATTTCATTTACTAATTTGCTAATGTCATTTACAGCATACTCTGAACGTGCAGGAATTGGGAAATGTGATTGTTAAGTTGCTGTTGATGATTTTTAAATATAGAGAATTGGAAATATATCCAATGGAGAAAGGCAGGTGTCTTGTTTTTCAAAAGAGGAAAGAAAAAGGATTCTGCAAATTATAGACCATTTAACTTAACATCAATTTTACTTCTACCCTTGGCCTCAAAAACAGTGATGTTAGAGAATTAGAATGGACTTATCAGGAACAGACCACGCCAAACTTGCCTGATTTCCATTTATATATTTATATATGTGTTTATTACATATTATTATTATATATAATTAATGGCTAATTAAGGATCTAAAGGAATCAGTCAGGTAAACATTTAGTAAGAGTACAGTGCTAAGTACTAGAGATACAAAGAAAGTCAAAAGACAGTCCCTGTTTTCAAGTAGTTCACAGTTTATTGGAAAAGATAACATATAAACAACTATATCCAAACTATACACATATGCATATGATAAGTAAAAAATGATCAAGAGAAGTCAGGCATTAGAATTAAGATTTCTTAATTAAGAATTAAGAACTGGGGGGCAGCTGGGTAGCTCAGTGGATTGAGAGCCAGGCCTAGAGAGGGGAGGTCCTAGGTTCAAACCCGGCCTCAGCCACTTCCCAGCTGTGTGACCCTGGGCAAGTCACTTGACCCCCAATGCCCACCCTTACCAATCTTCCACCTATAAAGTCAATACACAGAAGTTAAGGGTTTAAAATTTAAAAAAAAAAAAAAAAAAAGAATTAAGAACTGAAACATTTAGGTAGCCCACTGGATAGATAGCCAGACCTGGAAACAGGGGGTCTTAGGTTCAAATTTGACCCCAGACACCTCCTAGCTCCATGACTCTGGACAAGTCACTTAACCCCAATTGCCTAGCCCTTACCACTCTTCTGCCTTGGAACAAATGCTTAGTACCAATTTTAAGATAGAATGTAAAGGCTTTTTTTAAAAGAGAGAGAGAGAGACAGACAGACAGACAGACAGACAGACAGACAGACAGACAGAGACAGACAGAGAGACAGAGAGAGAGACTAGGAAGATTTCTCTGTAATAGATAAAATTTTACCTAGAAGTTGAAAGAAGTCAGGACATGGAGGAGGGAAAGAATTCCAGACTTGGAGGACAGCCAGTGAAAAAAAAAGCCTGATGTTGGGAGCTGGGAGTGTCTTACTCAAAGAATATCCAGGAGGCTAGTGTCACTGGATCCCAGAGTGTGCATCTGAGTTGGGGTTGAAGGAGCAATGCTACGTGTAAGAAGACTAAAAAGGCAAGGTGGCAAGTTACTAAGGGCTTTAAAAGTGCATCAGAGATCTTTATATTTAGTCCTAGAGATGACATGATGTTTGTTGAATTCAGAATAACAATCAGACCTATGTTTTAGCAAGATGTCTGACTGCTAAGTGGAGGATGGACTGGAGTTGAAAAGACTTGTGACATAAAGACTAGTTAGCAGGCTATTACAATAGCCTACTGGTATGAGATAGTGACTATGACAAGGGTACATCAGGGTGGCAGCAGTGTCAGAGGAAAGGAGGAATATTCAAGAGATATGGAAAAGGTAAATTGTAAAGACCTTGACAATACATTGAATATCAGGGAGCAGGATGAGAAAGAGTCAGAAGCTGACACCAAGGTTTCAAACCTGGAAGAGTAGGAGGTTGGTGGGTAGTATCTTTGACAGTAATAAGAAATTTAGGGAGGGATGAGGATTTCAGAGAAAAAATAGTGAGCCCAGTTTTGGACATAATGAGTTTAAGATATCTGCAGGACCTAGCCAGTTCACGATAGAGATAATAGAATGGAGGCTAGCAAAGAAGTCAGAACTTGATAAGGAGATACAGATTACCTAGATTTAAGCATGAGTCAATAAAATCTTATTTTTCTCATAGAAAAGATGAAGAGATATGAGTTAAGTGGCAGCACAATTAGGTAAAATAAGAACTGGTTCAATGTTGTGATTTCCACTTGAATGAAGGTTTCCAGGGGTGGGTTCTGGGGGTCTGAGCTTAGTTTTGTACTTTTAACAATTTTATCAATGATTTACAGAACAAATGGTTCATGTATCAAATTTTCAGAATAAACAAAACTAGGAGAAAGAGCTAATACACTGGGTGACAGTCACAATTAGAAAAATAACTTGACAGACTAGAACACTGGTCCAAATCTAATTAAATGAAATTTAATAGGGATAAATGTAAAATCTTACACTTGTAAAGTCAACTTTGATTTTTATGCCAAGTACAAAATGGGGAAAACATGACTAGACAGCAGTTCATCTGAAAAGAATCCAAGTCTTTTGTGAACAATAGGCTCAGTATATATCAACAATGCAATATGTCAACCAGCAAAGAAAGTGTTGAGAGGCATGGTGCTCCAGAGTGCGGAGGTAACAATCGTGTTAAACTTCTCCATAATCAGACCACTTCTAGAATATTATTTTCAGTTTTGGGCGCTTCATTTTAGGAAAGACGTTAATAAAATGGAGAGCCTAAAGAGGCGAACAACCAGAGAACCTTGAGAAGAGAACAAATAAGCATTAATTAAGAAAAATGGTGATATTTTATTGGAAAAGAGAAAATATATATTTACTTTCTTCAGGCATTTAAAGGACTTTAACATTGAAGAAAGATTAAGACTCAGTTTACTTGGTTTAGGAGGCAAAATTAGGAGCTCTGCTTGAAGTAAAAATGGAAAATGTCCACTTACAGTAAAGAATAAAATCTCTAAAAATTGGTGCTATTTTAAAAATAGTAGTCAATTTCTGCTCACTGAAAGTCTTCAACTGGAAACTGGATGACCATCAGAAAGTAACAAAAAATACTCTTGCTTAGGAACTGTTTGGTCTAGAAGCCCTTTGAGGTCTCTCCAATCTGAAAATCTCTTGTTCTTAATGACTTTTTGGTAGATTTTTCAAAGAGATTAGATTAAATATGTCAAACATATAAAGCTACATGTGAGAGAATAGTGATGAGGTTAGTTATAGCTAGGAGAGAGATCTTTATCTCTAACATCAAAGAATGAGAGATGTAAGCAGAAAACAATGGTGCATAGTATCTCTGGAGAGGATGAAATTAGTGGCCTATATACAAAGAATTGGCTAATTGTTTTCAACTTTCATAATCACTACAAAACAGTAAGTTTTAGTCACTGTTATGTGGAGATAGAAAGCATGGAATCCCTGCAAAGACACAGGGACAGCCTCACCCAGAATTCCAGGGGATCTCCCTGGAGAACTTTGGGTGAGGGGGCAACTGCCCTGGAATTCTGGGTGAGGCTGTCCCTGTGTCTTTGCAGGGATTCCATGCTTTCCATCTCCACATAACAGTCACACAGAAAGAAATGTATTATTATTGAATCTCATATGAATATGGGGGGCAGGAGACATAGAGAAACAGAGGCAGAGGCAGAGAATTGATAAAGCTCTCTCATTAGAGGACTAGAAAGCAAAAGGATGATTCACAGAGATATGAAAATCTCTACAAGATGAGGATGCATGATTGAGATTAAACAATTGCCAAATCTCATGAAAACAACTATGTTTTTTGGCCAATGTATGCTCAGCCTTCTTTCTTAATTAGTGTCTCTTGATATTAAAAAGTATGTTCAAATTTAAGAAAAGATAGCATGCTTCTCATTTTTGGCTCGGAAAGGATAGCCATAAGTAGTAGAGCTATGAAAAGATCAGAATTAATGTGCCCTGGCAGACCGATTTAGGGAAGTCTGGTGGCATAAGGTTCTGTGGCAATCTGTAGCACTCTGGTCATACACACATACACACATATACACACACACAAATATGTATGTATATATACACACACATACATATATATGTATATATATAATTAAGAGCGTAAATTTTAACTAATTTGCATGTAAAGAAGCATTCACTCATTTACTCAGAATAAACGGTTTCCTTTCAATAAGCATGGTGTCCTAAACCTATATGTTTAGGTAACTTGAACAACTCCTGACAATCAGGATATTTTCATTGGAATCCACATTAAAGAATCTGTATAATTTGTAGCTGAGTCAGTTTTTCTCCTTTGTATGTAGCTTTTTGTATCAGATATATTTCTCAAACTTTGAAATTTCAGAATCTCTGTAGGAGTATTAATAAATATGAGTTTCTTGTCATATTGAATGCAGTGTATTTCAAATGTAATATAATTCAAAATGTCAAACTCCCCTATCTATAAATAAGGGAAAATATCACCACAAAAGTTGAAAGAAGAATTGGTCTTTTTATGTTCAGTCTGAATACATACACAAACACATACATACATACATACATATATTAGCATTTATATAAACATTCATATATATGAATATATTATCATTCACTTAGGTTTTAATACTTGGCTCTAAACTCAATGGTAAAATGTATTTTGGACTAAAACCATACATTTAACATGAATCCAAGGTGCAGTAAGGAATGTTCATTTTATGGTATAGGCCAGTGGTTCCGAAACTTTTTTGGCCTACAACCCCCTTTCCAGAAAAAATATTACTTAGACCCCTGGAAATTATTTTTTTTAATTTTAATAGCAATTAATAGGTAACATAAATGCACCTGTGGCCATCACCGTGTTTCTGGATCGCTGCAGCATCCACCAGGGGGTGGTAGCACCCACTTTGGGAATCACTGATATAGGCTAAAATACGTTAAGTTTAATGTTGTAAACATATAACTGTTTGTACATATGAGCACCAAGTTAAAATTTTAACATGACAAATTCTGTTTTATCTCTAAAAAGTTCCTTATTTGTTTTACTCTAAAATAAGGTTGAATATGAACCATAAAAAGAAAAAAAATACACCAAAAAGTTAGTTTTTATTTAATTAGCATTGTACCATTAAAATTAACTAATGATTCATTCTAGTCTCCCTCTTCACGTAATATGGACATATCCTTTTGGGTTTTCACTTGTGTTGTTTATTGGATAGCATTTTAAAGAGGTTAATAATATAGAGAATAGCAGAGGCAAGAGGTGAGGAAGTGATTTATTTTCTTATGTAATCAAAGCTCACAAATACATTGAGTTGTCATGACACAGCAGTGACTGTGAACACGTTAATCTAGCACAAGTTGACCTTTTCCTAACAGTATTTAACCCACCTACAACACACAGCAGCAGTATTATTTAGAATTTTCAGTCCAGCTAATAATGTCATTATCTAGCACATGTAATGTGAATTATTACTACTTTGAGAACCTTTGATTTTTTTTCTGTTTGTTTGGCTCCATCGTTTACCATTTTAATATGAATAACTTGGTAGATGCCACTGCAATCCTTACCTCTTTCCCAACTTTCTCCTGAGATCTTCCCATCCCCCCCCAAAAGAAAAAAAAATCATCAATTTGATTTCAATGGTCATCTGATATGTGACAAAATAAACAATGCTGGATGAGTTCCAGCCTCACCGAATAGTTAATGCCATCCCTCCTCCAACAGATGGCCAGTGTAGTGTGCTTTTTTATGAGTCTTCAGCTTACTACATCGTTGGCTCATCGCAACTAGTAGAGTGATGATTTGAAGAGTCATTTCCACAAGCAGATGACATAGTGGTGTATTTTATACAAATAATTACATTTGTACTAGGAACTCGTGAAATTGTTTTAATTACTTTTTTTAAAAAAAAGAAGTTATTTATTGAGTATGGGTTGATTCTTCATTGATGACCGAATTTATTTTGTATTAAAATAAGTTCAACAATTGTTGATAGAAAAAGTCACATGTCTGCTTCCATTTATCTTAATGGCACTGCAACATTAGATTGCAGCATGAATGAAAAGATGGTGTGTTTTCTAAGCCTTGGCAGCCTGCAGTGACCTTCAGGAGAAATGAAATGCTCTGTTGGCTAGGGAAACAATCGAGCTGAAACCAGTGAGGCGCAGGAAACTCTGAGATAGACTTTCCAAATTAAAAGCTGTTAGCAACAGCTCAAACAAGAACAGGGAGAAAAGAACATCTCTTTGCAGAATGATTTTATGTAAAGATTAAAACAGGGGGAAAAGAATGTTCAGATAAGAAAAAAATCTGTGTTATGTGTTTTAAAGGAAAGATACCTAGTTTATCCTGGGCAGAAAAACACTGGACCAAATATATAACCTGTTGAAAAACCCAGCAATAAATATAGGCCATTGACCTTTTAATGCACTAAGGCATCCAGTGAATTAGTAGTGGCCATAATTTTTATAATCAAAATGTTTTCCATGCAACTTTAAGTTGCATAATATATCAGGCTAGAGCACTTACATATTTGAACTAGCCTTTTGACATTTTTATTATAATATCTGAATACTAAATCTGCTCCCTAAATCAGCACATTGTGAAGTATTATGATCATTTGCAAATGCTTTTCATATGAATGCCAAAAATGACCTTGTCAAAAGATCTAATGGAAATAAGGGTTCCAGACTAAAACCAGTCGATATATATATATGTATGTATGTATATGTATAGACTTAGCAATATAATATGTATATACATACATACATATATGTATACTTAGCAAATGACTGGATACTTTGGATGATTGGAAAGGCATTGCTCTCATTAGGTTAAAGAGATCACAAAAGGAAAAGTGATGGATGTTGAAGGAAAAAAATGATGGCCATCTTCTAATACCACAGTATGTACATGAATATAAAATGTGACCACTTGTCAGGAATCTGGTAGAGAAGATCTTTTTTCATTTGTGAGTTTCACAAGTTGGCCCTCAGACCCTTTCTAACTTTAAGATTCTATGATTCTGGAAGGCAACTGGCTGACTCAGTAGATTGAGAGCCAGATCTAGAGATGGGTGGTCCCGGGTTCAAATATGGCTTCAGATATCACCTTGTTGTGTGAGTCACTTAACCCCCATTGCCTAGCCCTTACCACTCTTCTGCTTTGGAACCAACATACTCTATTGATTCTAAGATGGAAATTAAGGGTTAAAAAGAGGATTCTGTGATTCTATACTCATTATGTATGAATGCCGGCTAGAGTATGTTTTAGAGGTAAGTTTGACTCATTCTAGTACTCCCTCTTAGTTCAGTTTCCATACTGAAATGAAATGAGGTACTCACAGGCCATCCAATAATTAATAAGAGGATATTTACTTCATTGTAGCATATAAAAGGATGCTACAGCATTTTGGCTTGGATAGATAGATATGTCAGATCTATTTACCATACTTCATCTCCATTTAGAAATATGGTAACCAGGGGAGGGTACAGGGACTTAAATCCACTTGTGGAACAACTACCAATTCTGAAGGGCTTTGATATTCTCATGGATGAGCCTTCACGTGACCAGAAAGCTAAATCAATGTAGTCTAGTCTACTAGGAAGCTACATAAAGAAAGGTGAAGCATGAGTCTTAATACTCTGGGCCAATCAAATCTCAGGGACAGCTTTGTTACTTTTTAAAGAAGAACAATTTTTATTTACATAGGGGTGCAGATGAGGATATTTTTCCCACTACAGAATGTGAGGAATAATATTATAATTTTAATAGCTCTGAGATGAAATATAAGCTTTTTCATACATGAAAAATTAAAGAGAAAATTATTACTGTGATTATATAAAAATCCTATCTCATCAATGCTAAAATAAAAGACTCAAATAATATATATTTGATCAATACAAGACTAAAAATCACAAAATATAATTAGTATTCTAAAATTAATTTTTCTTACATTTAAAAAAATTATCCTGTTCATGATGCTTTTTGTAAGCTAGATTAACATAAAAAGATGACTTTGAATCTTTAAGTGTTCATAGTGTGTTTTTTAAAAATTAGACTTTCCAAACCACTAACCTTCAGATTTTAGAATAACTACATTGAAGCATTTCTCCCATAAACTCTTTTATTTCTTCTTCATCATTGTTGATGACTTCTCTGATGTTCCTTTCTAATCTTAAATCTAAATATTTAATAGGCTCAATGTGAAAAAATAATAGAAGTTTATTAGTAAAGTGCACTAATTTATCTTATACATTAGAAAAGAAATGTTACTGGAGAGATAAGAATTTGAAAGGGTAGTCCAGGGATTTAATATTGTTCTCTTGAGATATAGAATGCAAAGAAACAATGAAATGTATAAAAATAAGATTGCATAAAACACCCGATGTCATGTGCAGGAAATTTAATAATTAAGGTGACGTATATTGATATATTTTTGTCCTACACATAATTTACTTCTGTACCAAACCATAATACTTTTATCTATAGAATATTCAAAACAACTATGCCCAACCTTTTTTCACCCATTGTTCATTTACATTTATTTAAGGAATTAATTTATTTCTCTTCCTTGAAACTAATATTCCCTTTCATTTTGAGATATTTTAAACCAGTTTCCATTACCAAATAAGTTTCTTCTCCATTTCTCTCCTTAGATCTTTGGTCTGAAGTCCCATTAGACTTTTTTTCACTGTTTCTACATGACACACCTCATTAGCTTACATGCATATTTAGAAAGAACCAAATTGTTCCTAGGGATCTGAGCACAATCTAAACAAAATAATGTTTTGGCTTAGCATCTACTAGGATACAAAAGGAACTCTCAATATGGAAAGATACTTGTCCAGAAAGGTAAAAGTAGCATAGTAGATGCCAAGAGAACATGTTTCACATCCATACTCACATATTAAAATACCACAAACTTTCAAAAAGAAATGATGTGTTGAAAGAATGTTATCCAGTAAATTATGGGTTTATGTATTAACAAGTTTGGTTGAAAAGATGTTATTTTCATGAAGTAAATAGTATAATACTAAATAGTATAATGGTCAAATTCCTATGTTAATGTTATTGGTTTGATTCTTGCATCTGTTCAGCTAGAGACTTAGGTGAAAATATTTTTTAGAAGAGAGTTTAGCATTGGAGACTTCTTGTAACAAATGCATAAGGAAGATTTTCCTTTTGGGGGATGAAAAGTTGTCTTATTTCATGAGTATTGCATTTGTAGGCATTAAAACCTTCTGGTTTCAATCCATATATTTTTATTCAACAAACATTTATTATGCCGTAATTTTGTTTTAAAATAATCATTTCTCATGAGTAGGTTTTACTAGTCAGCCTTTGACGCCAGCTTAAAGTCTCAGTTAATTTTGACATTATGATAAGGAATATTTCTCAAAATCATTTTCAAAACCTATCTTTCTGAAAATTAATTGTATTTGAAATCTCTCCTCTTTGGGAACATAGAAAGAGATATAACTAGTATGAGAACCAATGTCCACAATATGTTCATCTTTCCTGTAATGATTTACCATCCCCATGCCTCCCTTCAGAGTCTTTGCATGACCCTCATGTACCACTGTGTGATGTACCCATACTTTCCAGAAGCTCATTGCTTTGGTGCCCCTCTTCTAGACCCACTTTTCCCCAATAACCACTATGGAAATGACCATCTTCTATAGTGACTACAATCACTATCCCCATCTCTCCTAGATCAACAATTTTTACCCAGATGGAAAAATACTTTGTTTTGGAATATATAAAACTAAATATGTATGTATATATTTTATATGTATATATGCATATATACATATATATCTAGTTCAAATTATACATATACGTATATATATATATATAGAAATATAAAGTTTATAGATAAAGTAAAGGGCATCCAAATCAAATTTATAAATAGACATTTGCTCTTTTCTTTCTCCATTTTTTTTCCTTCTGAGCCAGACTTGTGATTACATCAGTTTAGGAAGGTCCTGATGTGAATACTCTCTCCATCAATGAAGATTAGCAATTAGACAACTTACCTTCATTTTAGAGATTTAGTCAGGGTACTTAAGAGATTAACTGACTTGATCATGGTCAAATAAAAGTATTTGTCAGAGGCAGTTGCTGAAATAAGGTGATTCCAATTCCAAGGGTAGTGCTCTATCCAGTATGCCATGCTGTTCCTTTCAATATAGAATTATATTAGCCTGCCAGCAGAACTCCCTCACATATCAACCTTTCCTGATTATTTGTCTATTATGTAATTATTTACAGTGAACAAATATTTATTGGACACAATATAAAAACATAAAATATGATCCCTATCCTCAAGAAATTTAAAGCCTAATTTAATTTACATAAAAAGATGAAGGCATACACATGACAAACTTATATTTAGCATTTATTTATACATATTTATATTTAATTATACTTAAGTTCTTTGATGTCTACACAAAGTGCTAAATTGTTACTATTTCGTAACAATTATTAATAATTTATAAAAAATAAACACCAGTTATCTCCAAATTATACTATTAACTATTACTAACTCCAAAATAATTATTGTTAACTTTGGAAACATAGATTTATAACATCCTAACCTAAGGCCACTAGGTGGTTCAGTGGCTAGAGCTCTGGATCTGGATCCAGAGTTCATCTAGCCTCAGACACTTACTAGCTGTGTGACCCTGGATAAGTCATTTCACCTTAATCCATTGGAGAAGGAAATGGCAAACCACCCCAGTATCTTTGCCAAGAAAGCCCCATGGAAAGTATGGTCCATGAGGTCATGGAGCCTCAGTCATGACTGAACAACTAAATAACAACAACCAAAAGTAATCTGAATTTTGAACTATGCATTTTTCACTTATATTAAATACATTTTCAATAATCAAAGCTTATTCTCATTCACACTTATGTGAATCTTTTAATATCTCCCCAGAGTCTTTGGTGAAAAGCATGATCAAGTATATAAATAAACACTGAAAGTTTCCTTTTTCTTTTTTTGTTTAAAGTCTCTAAGAGGCATCACAATAATAAGTAGAGGGAGAAAGCCCACTCTCCTGGGTGCTAGGAGCATTTGAATTCAAGTCTAAAGTCTGATCATACTGACTATATGATCTAGTCAAGTGAGTTAACTGTTCAGTATTCTAAGCAGCTCTACAAGTTGCAGGGAAGGTGCCACAATAAATTAATAAAATGAGTTTCCTTACCTGGGAATTTTCTTATATCAATGAAGTCTCAAGTCTGGTTCTTATCTCCTATCCAATATTTATCAACTAGAAATTGAAAATAGCAATGATGAAAACTGCTTCATGGAAAGTAATTATTTTCTTCAACATCTAAGAGAACTTTGGCCTGAGGACAAATTTTGCATATTTGTTTTTGAGGATGGCATTTTCTTTAAGTTATTATTTTTTAATGTCTTCCATAAAACCCTGCTCTGAAGCCTCATCATGGCATTGACATGACTTCAGATTCTCAAAGGCAATATCAGTGAGGAGTTAATTCTGGAGGCATCCTCATGGCTGCTAGGAATCAGGAATCTTGACTGCCCATGGACAGTATGTTGTTCTAAACAAGGCTGACTCTGATGTCCAAGTTTAGAGAGGCTCATCCCCAGAACTTTGTCCATTACATATACGATAACATAAAAAGGTTATGGAATATGCCTTAATGAAGGGAATGAGTACTCATGCCAACAGAATCATCTCTCCTTGAAGTATTGAACTATTTAAAAATGAAATGCATTTCACAAGGAGAAAGTATTTAAAGATTTTTAACATGAGGTCCAATATATATGCTATATGATCTTTTCAAATAGGCCAGTTGATCTGTTATATTAATAAATAATATTTTGATGGGTTGTTACCAAGCATTCAATCTGGGTTTTGAATTTTTCATACTATAGAAAAGTAACAATTTCTACATTGTCAAGCATATTACAATCTTGAATTATTTTAAGGACATTGTCATTAATAATAGCTAAATATTGTTCAGTCATTTTTCAGTCATATCCAACTCTGCACAATCCCCTTTGAGGTTTTCTTGGTGGCTGCCATTTCCTTCTCTGGCTAATTTTACAGATGAGGAAACAGAGGCAGGAAGGGTTAAGTGACTTGTCCAGGGTCTCATAGCTAGTAAGAGTTTAAGGACAGATTTGAATTCAGGAAAATGATTCTTCCTGTCTCCAGGTCTGGCACTCTATCCACTGTAACCACCTAGGTACTTACAGTTAAATGTTTTTTGTGCTTATTCTATATATTGGCAATGAAAATAAATCTTTCTGTTTCCTAGAAAATTCCATGGTTTTAATTCTGGGGTGAAGGAAAGGGGAGAAATGTGTGTGCAAGGAAGCTTCTGTTCCTACTATTTGGAAAAAGTCAAGAGAATCCATGTTTATTTCAAGTATACCTCCATGTCTGTTCAAAGAGTATAATGCAAGAATTACCCTAATTGCAGCATTCCCTCTAACATTTTCTCAACTCTGGATCTGTGATCTTATGAGAAAGGATATATGATGTTGGACTTTATAGTCCATTCTTCCCCTACTTGACCCAAGATCATGTATCCTTTTTCATAGGATCAAACACATGGGACTGGGAGGAAGAAAGAAACTGAGACCCAAACACATTTCAAGGATTTGACAAGGTCATTCAGAGAGTAAATGACAATCTTTCTGAGTTGGCCTAATTGTGGTGCCTTCCCCGTTATCTTCCCCGTTATAATCTATCGTTCATATAGTTTGCGTGTTCATAATTGTTTATATATTGTCTTTCCCATTAGACTGTGAGCTTTTTGACAACAGAGAATTTTCTTAATATTTTATTATTCCCCAATTACATGTAAAAACAATTTTTGACATTAAACAGATTTTTGAATCCCATATTTTCTCCCTCATTCCCTACCTCCCAAGAGGGTAAGGGTAAGCAATCTGATATAGATTTTACGTGTGTAATCATAAAAATCTCTTCCCATAACAACGCTTTTGTGGAAAGATACTTTAAAAAAATAAGAATGAAAGTTTTAAAAGTTTGTTTTGGCATGGATTCAGACTCCATTAGCTCTTTCTCTGGCATTTTTTATTATGAATCCTTTGGGATTGTATTAGATTATTGTTTTGCTGGAAAACAAGAATTTTTTAAAAAATCTCTTTCTTTTTATCCCTAGCAGTGCCTGGCACATAACCAAAGCTTAATAATTATTTGCTGATTTTTTTGAACATCTGAAAACATTCAAAAAAGTGGCAATAGTAATCAAAAAATATATAATGCATAGGGAGGAAGTTCTTCTTCCTCGTGTTGCTTAGATAAATATATAGTAAAGTTTGTCCTAGCTGGTGTTGGATTTGACTGACATCCAGTTAGCCTTAATTTGGTACTTTGAAAGATTGATATTTTCATTAGTGTGGGAATTCCCTCCATTGTTACAGACCTAGTTGTAAGATCATAGGATTTAGATCTGGATGGGAACTTTGAGACCATCTGCTCCAGGTTTTTTTTATTGTACAGATTAAGAAATTGAGACCCAGAAAGGTTAAATGATTGTCCAAGGTCCCCTGAACTGTTCTGAGTTATCATGGCTGGAAATTTAAAAAAAAAACTTCACTTATTAGAAAACTCATGGTGATGAGTCATCCTGTGCTTCACTAGTCTGGCCCACAATCAATAGATTTACTTGAGTCTCTGCTGAGATAGCATCATTTTCAAGAATTCATAGTCAGCTCCATGACATGATGAGGCATCAAAGAAAGTATGGGTTTAGTCGATTCTACACAATCAATAAGCACTTCCTACTATGTGCTAGACACCATGTTAAGGATACAAATACTAAAGGGAAGCATTCACTGCCCACAAGGAGTTTGCATTCTAGGAGGGAAAGACAGCACCTACAAAGGAATGCTGTCCATTGTTCCAAAGCTAAGTGGATTCACTCCATGGGAAGGACCTCCCCTGAGCCCTGCATGTTTCTGCTAAGAGAGTCATTTATTGTTCCTGGTAGAGCAAAAGGGAATAGCAAAAAGCTAGCCACAACTACATTACAGTAAGCTACATACTGGCAATATATAGGATCATAAGTGACTTACCAAGCAAGGCCATACTTTATTCTGTGATTTTCATGGTGGAATTTGGTTATTATTCTAGTCCTGGAGATAAACTGCTTCCTTAGTAGAATGTGTATTCTCTCCATTGGTGCACATTGCAATCTATAAACAGTTCTTCCATGAATCCCCCAAAGATTTCACTCAATCAGTCAACAATCTGCCAGAAACTGTACTAGGTGTGAGGCACATGTATATGCATTCATGTATGTATAACAGATATACACTAGTGCATAGAAGATATGTGCATGTATGTTTGTGTCTTCATACATGTAGATATAAATATTTTATTGAGTGCTTAGCATGTGCCAGTCACTGGGCTAAGTGCTGGCAATGCAAATACAAGCAATACAGCCCCTTCCCTCAAGGAATTTGTATTCCAATGGCATAAAATAATAGATAAAGCAGTAGATAAAGGGAAAAGAGAACAATAAGGGGTATGGTATATTAATATCTTGATAAAGAGTTGGAAATAAATATGAAAACTTGGGAAAGATAAAGAAAAACTCATACCTCGAGAAAAAAGATACAAAGAATAAAATAATGCCTACTCTTAATTTATATTCTAACAGAAATGACGTGCATAGGTAAATATGTAGAGCATATAAGTAAAACAAATAAATACAAATGTATATACATATATATGAAGTTGTTAAATGCAATGTAAGTTGACATGGAAGGCACTAATAGTTTGGAGGAATATTAAAGGTAGAAGACAGTACTTGAACCATTTTTTTAACTCTCCCTTTCTTTCTTAAAATTAGTACTAAGTATCATTCTAAGACAGAAGATCTTTGAGGGATAGGCAATTGGGGATAAGTGACTTGGCCAGGGTCACACATCTAGGAAGTATTTGAGATCAAATTTGAACCCAGGTCCTCCCAACTCCAGGCCTGGAGCTCTAGTCACTGTGCTCCCTAGCTGTACCCTAAGCCATGTCTTAATGGATGATGGGGACTCTGAGGCAAAGATAAGTAGGAAGACTATGTTCAGTTCACCAGCAATCTTTCTCAAGATATTCAAGGATCATTTTACACTGAACATCTAAGATGTCCATATATTATCCCTTGTTCCCTCTGAACCAGGAAGAAGCTTAATCATTTAAAAAAGGGCTGTGAAATTTCCATTCCTTCTTCCTGTTCAGTTTTGGGTTTAACTGATTATCAACTTGTAGTGCCTGTCCAGATATAGATATTATACACATAAATACACAAATATATATACATGCACACATGCATACACAATGTACACAATGAATTTATCATCCAACTGGATGTCAAATGTGAAAATAGGGAGTTTTCCATCCACAAAGTTTTTCAATAATTATTGTTTGACTAACCTCTTTTAAATGATGCACAGTGATGAAGCTTAATGATATTATACAAAAAAATTCCCTGTTCTATATGGGCCTTGTGTATTATTTTGTGACAGAATCAGCCGTCTTTAGTGAACATACAACTCTTTCTTTTATATACTATATATGCTAGATATCATCAACCAGAGGGTCTTTGAACAGAATTGTCTCTGTTCTTGTATTCGTCCAGGAATCTTGTACGCTCTAAATATTTGCATGAGAGATTGATGCCTTGTTAGTAGAGAATCCTTAAAGCCATGTCTAAACTAGTATGCCATACATCTTCTTAATCAACAAATAAATAGCATAGTGGGATCCTGTATGCTCTGTCCTTTTGCATCATTTATATAAATGTAAATATATAGATGCTTGTAGAAGACTGTTTACAAAAGCCTATTTGTTTCCTTTTCATTTTTTTCATCAAGAATACCTGCAAAATGGACTCTAAGCAATCTCATAAAGATTGCAAAAAGATTAGAAAAAAGTCAGTTATTATTAATACCCCCAAAGCCATCGAGGGGATATCAATATCTCCATGATATTTTCCATTCTTTGGGTATCTCCCTTTCACTGAGAGAGTTTCTAAATAAATACATTAATCTATCAAGATTGTCACTTTCATCATGGAGGATTGGTTATTTATGATGGTTGTCACTGCAAAATTGTATTACTCAGTGTAACCATATGTGGGATGCACCCAAACAATAAACATATACAATTAAATTATCTGAGGGGTGATCCATGTTGAAAAGAACGGTAAAAGCATGCAACAACATATGTTTAAGATACTCTTAACCCTTTATTCATCTTTTATTTAAGTCCATGTACAAACTTATCACAACTCTCATTGAATCCTATTTGAAACTATCCTATTTCATGTTTAGTCTATGAATACTATAGTTGTCTTTCAAATAAGTTGTTTTAAAATTCACTCCTAATATAGTCTCTTCACATCACATTTATTGCATGCGTGTTCTTTTTTCTTACCAGAATTTCAACTATATTTAGGTTGATGCTAAGAATTAACTAATTTATTTAGAGTTTGAATTGTATCATACATTGATAGTATATAATCTTCTATAGTTAAATCACTATTTGAGAATGCTATATGGACTAGTAAATTAGGGTGCTTATCATTTAAGAGTAAATTCAAATTCATCTCACATTGTTATTCATTAGAATGGTAGTTTCCCCAATTTTCTCTATTATGTCGGTATCAATATTTTATTATCTATTTAAAGGAAAGCAAGTCACCTCTCCCAAGTAAATGCCAATTCATCTACTTTTTAAATTTAAATGCAAATTCTTTGTACCTTTTACCTTTACATAGAGATAGCAAGTCAAAGTAGAATTTGCTTATGTTATGCATTGCTTAACAAAAGTCTTCAAAGCTTAAATTATTTTTATCACTATTGTCAAAAACTTATTTTATTCTTAATATCAATGAATCCATATTTTAGCTTCATTTTGGCATTGTATTTCAATATTACTATGAACTGCTTCATTTTTATAGCTCTTCAGGAGATTTTTTTTTCTTACTGAGTAGGAGTTATTCTGGTTGTTGTGAAATGCTAGGTACTCTTCATGATGTAGTTTTCATTTAAGAAAGAATGAGAGCACTTGTTAAATATTATATTACATATTGAGGAAGCTGGGTGAAACAGTGAATTGATCAATGGAGCTTGAATTCAAAAGATCTCAGTTCAATTCTTGCCTCAGACACGTACTAACAGGCTGACCCTGGACAAGTCACAACCCCATTTGTCTCATTTCCTCATCTGTAAAATACAAATGACAAACCACTCCAGTATCTTTGCCAAGAAAACCCAACTGGGTTCGTGAAGAGACAGATGCGAATGAAAATGACTGAATAATAATAACTGCTTCAATTTACATAGCACCTTAGAAAAGTGATTTTCTCCTGTCAATATTATTACTTTGGCTGAGAAATGAAAGGAATTCCCCAAAGACACATTATTCCTAAGTGTCAAAAGAACAGAGACTTAGCACCCAGACCTGCTGAGTATTCTTTCCTTTGTATCACGCTGATTCTCTATTATAGTCTCAAGCCATTAAAATATCATATGTATGATAAATAGAAAGTTCTTGTTTGGATGTATGTAATGAGCCATGGGTTTATGAGTTAAAGTTTAGTGATAAGCATCAAGACAATAAACTCGAGAAATCACTCTTCTCCTAGAATTTTCTCCAACAACAAATGTGTTTCTAATCTCAATCAATATGAATGTGGTGAAGTGGAAAGAGCACTAGTTTGGGAGACAGAATCCCTGGATTCTTACCTTGACAAATTATTTAACTGCTCTAGGATTCATTTTCTTTATGAGTAAAACTGGAAAATTGAACCACGTGATCTCTGTGGTCTCCTCTATATCTAACCTTGTTATCTGTTATGTGAATCCAAGTTCACATGTTCCCTAAAATGCAACTCTTGTGTCATAGGGCCACCTATGAAGGTTCCAGGAGCCCAGTGTTTCTTGCTTGCTTGTTGAAAGAACATTCTTTCCATTGCAAGGCGTACTGTTTTCCCTGATGAATCTCCTTATATTGCTGTCACTATCTCTCCAGAGTTGTCTAACATACCAGAATGGAGATGTGAAAGAAACATCATGATGGATGTGGAGAAGCAAACTTTTAACAAGATGTAGCTTGATCAGGTGGAGAGGAGCTCATTTATGTTCAGTTCTTCTCTTAGTGATTTAGTTGTTATCATTAAAGCAGGGCATACAGAGGGTTAACCTCTTTCCCTTCTCAAAATGTATTAAACACATGGGGTTCCTGGATTGCCAAGTGCTTAATACTCTTTCATTTAACTTAAGCGCAGAAATAGCATCTCTCTAATAAAGCTATTTTTATAGCATCCACACCTGCAGCTGGTGGTGCTATTCCTTTTCATATTTAGGTCTTTTTTTTCCCCAACCCGGATTTAAAAATGAATTGAGAATTTTTAGTCTATAATCACATTGATGAGCAAAAACTTGTAGCTGTGATATAAAATATATTGCAAGATAGTCTATTGAAGAATTATAGATATAAAATTAGGTACTAAAATAATCTAATGAGTTTCAGAAATGTAGTGATATAAAAATGAGCTTGAGTTGTAGTTTAGCATGCTATTAATGTCTAGCAGAAATTGGATGTCCCCTCCATAATTTTTAAGACAGAACATATCTGTGGTACTGGATCGTTCATATACTGTGGGGTGTTTTTCCTACATGAATAGTCATTCAACTAAGAAAACAGCAAAATGCCAAAGTAAGCTTTTGGGGGGAAAAAAACAAAAATTATTCAAAATACTGAGTGACTTGTTTTTATTGTTCAAAAATGTAATTATTCAATATAATTTGCCCAAATTTTAATTTTCCAAAGCTTGTTATATTTCCAGGTCAAAAATTGCCATAGGATTGAATACATTCTTAAAAATATTCCTCACAATAACCATGAGACAAAAAAAGACCTAAGCAAGCTCAGAATAAAAATGAAATGGTTCTTCTTTGGCCACTAGAGGGAGCTTTTATTTTGTACAAAGGTACAGTGGAGAACTATTATTAAAAATTTACATGGGGAAAAATGAGTTGTGAACATTGGTTGTCATTAACTAAATGCAAAATTTTAAAATAGTATCAAGTTTCTGGGTAACTTTCCCCTTTTCAACCTTTTCAAATGGTTTTATTTGACTGTAGCTAGAACTTTCTCTATTCCTAGAATAGTTAGGAAAAATGTTAACGTTAAAATGGATTTATTGAATGATAGCCAAACATTTAGTATTGGGAAGAAAATATCTCATATTCTTCTCCTACTGAAGGATGTTTTCCTGCAAATGACAGTTGTTGAAATAGTCTTCCTTTCCCAACTGGCCTTCAAATGATTATTATTCTTGGTAAATAAAGCATCTATTAGTCAGTTTTATCTGTAACATCTTGTATTTTTTTCTTCGAGATACTTGTTATCACTTTGGGGGAAATTACTGTGCCTATGGAAGAAGTGACTAGAGCTTACCTAATTTATCCTTCCTCTTCTCTTTCTCTTTTGTGAGGCTCACCGAGAATGACACTGGGAGAATGACCAGACATTCCTGTGAGTTTCATGCTATTTCCCACAACGAGATCAGTATTTTATAATAAATGTTAGGCTTCTGCCTTGTCTTCCTTCAGCCTCGATATAGAGGACTATACATCCTAACTACTGAGAAGGAAAGATGCATGTGTTCAATAGCTACAACTACTAAACTCCTTTTGCAATGATCATATAAACGACTGGATTTGCAACTCTTACGTACCCACATGAATCACAGGCAAACATTGTAATGGAAAAACTAAAGTTTGGTGCTCCTGAATTCAGAGTATCTTTGCAGTGCATTTTTTTTCAGTGTGCCACATAGGGCAATTGTCTATCTGTCATTGCAGTAGTCACTTTGCAAGATTTATGGGTGTGATGAACTCTGATTTGGACAGGGGGAAATAAGACTCACACATGAAAAGATTCATCTTCATCTGAGTGTTTCCTTCTCTAGGATGCTATTCCCAATTTGTCCTTCTCTTAAACCAACAGGAAGCCCTGTGGGGATTGACCAGTTCAGGATTCTCATTTTGTGGATAAGAATCTAGGAATAATACTCATCAATCATCCTATTTATATTGGTATCAACAAAAACATCCTTAAATATCCTTAAAGACCTCTAGTGACAGGTACGAAACCTATATGTCTTTCAGCGAAATGTGATACAGATCAAATCTGTTTGAAATCTGTGTGTGTGTTTGGAAACTGGGGTCAACAGCTAAGGGTCATGATTGGTGCTTAGCTATTTGTATATTTGTGGTCATACTTCTGCGTTCACTACTCATGGAACCACTGAACTCATTATCTATGCAAAGACCAACTAGCCTCCCAGGTTCTAGATGTAATTGAGAAGCAGGATACATTGAAAAGCAAAATTGAATCAAATCAAACTAAACAAATTAAATGAATTTTTCTGTGATGATTGAAGACATCAAAACCTAGCTTAAGAATTGATTGAAAAAAGGAACACGCAATCATTGTGGGAGGAGAGAATATATCTTGGTCAAGTTTAAGTTATTTTACCTCTTCACTCATTCCTAAGGAATAATTTGATAGCATTCATTTAAATCAGGACTGGTGGGACAGAAAGGGAATTATAGCTCATATCTCTAAAAAATTTGCCGTGGATATTTCCATGGATGGTCCATATGTATTTTAAGATGTAATAAATTACCCATTCTCACAGAGAAATTAGCTAATTAAGATTTATTGATATTAAAATTAAATGCATTGTGATACAGAGTTGTCTATGCATTAGCCACCTGGATTCTTTTTAGTCCTAATTTAGGGGAGCATGGCATATCATAACAGAGAGTTGGAAGACCTATGGTCAAATCATTTTTCTGACACTTATTAGCTATGTGATTCAGTTTCTTCTCCCATGAAAATGGGGATAATATGTGTATTACTTTCCTTAACACATTTTTATAAGACTCAAATGGGATAATATGAGCAAAGTGCTTTACAAATTTTAAAGCATCATAGATATGTTTTAGTAGTTGCTATTACCTAAGATGGGCCACTGTGTTCATGAGACCTTTCAAAGCAGTATTTTTTTAGTTCCTACCATAAACTAGGAACTGTGCTAAGTAATGGGACTAGACAGAAAACTCATCAGTCCTTGCTTTCAAAGAGTTTCATTCCATTGGAAGGAAAAGAAGCAAATAGAAAATATGCATCAAGGAAATACAAGATAATCAGAGAGAGGAGAGGAGAGATCTGGACAGGTTTCTTATAGAAAGTGGCAAATGAGCTAGGAATTAAAGAATTAAAGAATTACCAGAGGTAAGGAGGAAAAAGAGTGTTCCAGATGTGGGAGCAGCCTCTACAAAGGCATATTGAGGGGATGGGGTGGGGTGTGGAGAAGGGACCATCAGGTACAGAAAATAGTGAGTTGACCACTTTGACTTGATCATGATATAGAAGAGGAGGGCTGTTGCATTAGTCTGGAAAGGTAGGTTGGAAACACAATGAAATGGAGTCACTAAAGCTCTGTGTACAATGAAATGACATGGTAAGATCTCCCGGCATGGTAACCCTAAAACAGTGTGGCTTACTCTGTGCTGCACTCAGAAATATAAAAGGATCTGGAATTATTTGCAAATTGACTGATTTAAGACAATCAGAGGAGGTAGGGAGGGAAAGAGAAGTCTATAGAAGGGAGATCTATCTCTATTAATGTATACGTGGATCTATATCTTTACCTTTATAAATAGGTATATAGATCTATATGACTAAATATAGATATCTACATATGTATGTGTATATATATATATATATATATATATATTGATAAATAGCTAGGGCAGGTAGGAGGCACAGTAGATAGAGCTCTGGGCTTGGCATCAAGAAGACACATCTTCATAAGTTTAAATCTGACCTCAGACACTTACTAGCTGTATGACCCTAGATAAGTTACTTAATTCTGTTCACCTCAGTTTCCTCATCTGTACAGTGGGGTGGAGAAGGAAAAAGCAAATTTCTCTAGTATCTTTACCAAGAAAATTCCAAATGGGGTCACAAAGTACCAGGCATGACTGAAATGACTGAATAACAACAAAGTTACCTATCCGTATCTATCCATAGATGTAGATATGTATATGTTTGTGTAGTTAGATATAGATAGATAGAAATTAGATATAATATGTGTATGTAATCAAACATAATTGTGATGATTATAGAAAGTCATTCACATGATGGTTAGTAAAATTCCTTTGTTACTCAATAGTTATAATATAGATTCATCAATCACTTGGGCTGGTTCTATTTAGTGTTCATTGGGACCTAATCTTATCATGCTGCCTCAACTACAAACAGAGTGTTATAAGAGTTTTTGCTTTTTTTTGTTTGTTTGTTTTTGGGGTTTTTTACCATCAAAGGGCAAACAGAGGAGGTTATCCTTCAGTCATAAGTAACAAAATGATCTTGATTCTTGAGGCAGCCCCAAAAACATGCAATATTTCTTTTTTCCAATGATGTGCAGAAATAATTGAGATTCCTGAAATTTATTATGTTAGAAAAATATCCTCCAGTCATTTTCTAGATGTGACAGATTCTGGATACCAAGTCGCATGTATCCTAAAAATAGAACCATAGATTTAGAGCTAGAAAGGCCCTAGAAGTCATCTATTCCAATTTCTTTGTTTTACAAGTGAGGAATCAAAGCCTTAGCGGTTTAGGTAACTTATTTGAATTCACACAGTGAGTAGCAAAGTTAGGATTTGAAGCTAGTTTGTCTGACTCCATCTGAGGACTCAGTTATATAGCAGTTGGTAAATGATTTAGAACTAATGTCCTTGGAATTTGTTTTGACAAGCAATACAAATTAAATTGAAAATTCACTGTATGATCAACAATGCCAAATAATACATCATGTGTCCTGGCCTCATCTAGTCTTCTGAAAAACATCATTACCCATGACCGTAGCACACATGATTTTGTTCACGTGTGCTAACATGTAACCCTGATTCTATTTTTTGTTTGATTTTGTATTATGGTCGGTGAAATATTTCTGTTTAGATCTGCTAAAGTCAAATAGAGCTTTGGGGGTTTGTCAGTTGATTAACACTGGAAAATTTTCTAGAGGGTTCTTGTGTGCTATATGGCTCTCTGCAGCCTGTCTCAACATAAAGAATAAATTATCCCCTGAAGCTCCAAACACTTTGCAGATCCTGTCTCCTTTGCCCTTTATTGAAAAATTTCAATGGAAGGAATCATGACTTTCAATTTTTAAATGCAGAAATCATAGCATGGAGAGAATAAAAGTCTCATGCAGTGAGACATTGGTGGTCCTAGGAATGAAACCAAGGTCTTTTTTTTTTTAACATTGTAGCATGATTGTTGTCCTTTCTACTCAAAGATATCACTGGTGATGTCTTTTGATTTGCACATACGTTGAGTTTAAGTGAGGTAAAGTTGCCCAGAGTCATTGGCCTCACTCTCTCTTCCAGTCATCAAAGGCCAGTGGCAAGACAAAAGTCAAGACAACATTGTAGCCTAGTTACTGCACTATACAACTCTCAGCCATCAAAGGGCTTGTTTATCTATTTAATGATTTTTCCAGACCCCTTATTTTCTTTCCATTATTTTCTGGCTGTCTATTTTTCTTTTTTTTTAAATACTACTCTTTGGTGCCTCTAAAAGAAAATGAACAGGGCTAAGAGAAGGAAGTAAAAGTTACATCAATCAATTTTGCTTTATTATAGATCTGAGAAAAGGAATGATCACTTAATAGCTACAGCAGTATTATTATTCATTGTATGCATATTATCTCTGTTCCAATCCCTGCTCTGTTATATACATCTTTGTTGCCTTGGGCAAATCACTTAACCTTTCTGGGTCTGTTTCATCATCTAGAGATATAGTTGGAAAAACATGGTTTTGGAATAGAGTTAATTATCTTTATGCTCTTAAGTCACTTGGCATTTTAATCTTCACTTTGATTTGGGCATAGCATGGTGGAGAGAGGAGATATTTGGCCTCTTGAGGAGGGAAGAATGGAGATTATATCCCACCTTAGTTACTAAAAGTGTGACTCTGGGTAAGTCACTTAACCTCTCTGTTCTCAATAGCCTCCAAAAGCCCCTTTTAGTTATAAATCTATAATCCTATCATACTATGACTTGTGGATTTTTTAAAAATTTTAACACAGTCCATATGTGTGGTATGTATATACATATATACACACATGTATTTATATTGCATGTAGGTTATAAATATACATGTATGTATAGCACACATAATATTGTTCATGTGTACTAACATGTAACCCCAAATCTATTTATTGGGGGCAGGGGTTTGGTGGTGGATTAAATATTTCTATTTTGGTTCTTGCATGCTATAGGGCTCTCTGCAGGCTGTCTCAACATAAAGAATAAATTATATGCTGGAGCTCCAAACACTTTTGCACATCTTATATTCATCAAGACGGTGTTTTCTGTTTACATATCATGAAAGTGTTTTCTCTTTATATATCACTGGGGGAAAGGAATGGAGTCAAATTTTATGGCAATGTTGTTTTTAGAAATTAATATTTATAGTGCAGGTGAGGCAACTAGGGACTAAGGTGGATGGGGGGCAGCGGCAAACTCCAAAAATTGGATCCAGTGATCTTTTGAACAGATGTCTAAACACTCAGTGATTTAGGATGTTTTTAAAGTTACTTTTGATTGTTTTGAATAGTAAACTAAATGCCCTAAAAATTACTCTGGCCTACTTTTGAAAAGTATGATGATTGCAGACTTGGTCACAGACCAGTTCCCCAAGGACAGGTATTACTGAGTCGAATGACACAAAATGGTGGCTTGAGTGAGTGTAAAGCTAAGAAAAGAAACTTTACCCCCCATAGGAGTGAGGTACTTATGCATGGCCCTGAATATTCCACTGGAGGTAAGATACCATTTCATACTTAGATAGGGAAGGAGATGATATTTTCCTTGTTAATATTTTTAGATATCTTCTAAGTAATGTATGGTAGAAAACTAAAATGGGCTAGATGAGGGAAAAGAATGACAAACTGACAATCAGAGTGCTCCACTGGTACCTTCATAATGTCATGAAAAAGCAAGTCCTCCAGCATGTTAGGTGGGAATCCAGAGGCAAAGTCTTGGGAGAATAAGGGCAAGGACAGGAGTTGTACAGAATGAGCGGGCATCTGTAATAATGGAGGGAATATCCAAATGTATGCAATCTCAGATCCATTTGACTTTTAAGCATTAACTTGGATGTTTGGAAGGACTTTATATGGATTAATCAAATTTTCTTTTGAGTAATTCTATGTTAAATAAAGGAAATTTGTTTATGATAAATTAAGGGAAAATTGAGCTTTCAGTGATTTATTCTCTTGCTTCTGAGTATTTCTAGCTGTTGTGGACTCTGGCTTGAGCAATTTAAAAATATAAATAAAATCTAGGTTTTGAAAATATATATATAATAAGCATAGATATGCATATATATGTGAACTATGGAACCTCACTCATTATTTAAACATTTTAATCATTTATTAAGAATTTTTATATTACAGTAATATACTTAATATACTCTTGGTATGGCAACTGCTTCCTCTCAATGTGTGTTGTTCAGTTTGTTTGATTCCAAGTGTTTAAAATAACCCATTAATTAATCAAAGATTTCTCAATCACTCAAATGCTCCAAACATTAATATTTTATATAAAGCAATCAGGGTGAGAAAACACCAGCACTATCCAGGGTAACAATTTGCTGTATTCCATGAAATTCCTTGCAGAAGAAAGATAATAAATCATAGACAATTTAATGTAGAGGTTCATAAAAAGATACTCTAGCTACTTCTCCCACAATAATGTGTTAGATGTCTATAGCATTTATTGTCTGTATTACTAATTCTGTCACTTAATCTTGACATTGATACTTAACTATTTCCAATTCTAATGTAGTTGAAAGACTGCTAAAGTCAGGGGAGATGAAATTTAGAACCCTGGATCTCTGCTTCCTGGATGTGTGTGACCTGCAGCAAAATATTTAGCTTCTCTGTGCCACCATTTTCATAAATATATTCATATATAATGTTTTCATATATATATACACACCCATATGGAAATATGTACATATATGTATAAATCATGTGTGTATATATAGTATCCCAAAAGTCTCAGTGCAACTTTAAGCTTATAGAATTTCAGAAATATAAATGCTATGAATTTACCACCCCAAAATTGAAATGTTAAGTATTTACATTTTAAAAATATTGTTTTTTAAATTAAAATTCAATGTATCTGCTCTTACACTATACTTTGCTCTAATCAGTTTTCACAATGTAATAATTTCACCAACTTCTTCTCAATGCATTAAATAATCACATTTATAATCCTTATCTTAAAACCATCCAAAAAAATAGATTCTGATGCACGTGACCTCACAAGAAAAATGTCTAATGGAAACAGATCAGATGACATAAATGAACGAGCAAGAGGACCTCCTCTTTCAATCTACCAGTATAAGAAAAGGTCATCCAGAAATAGTTGTTCACCCAATACCTAATGCCAGGGTACACTATCTTGTTAGTTAAAATTCAAAATTTATTACTCAAAATTCACAAAACTGAATAAATATTTTAAAATATGAAAAATTAAAATTTCAAATTATGCTTCACAGGTTTGTAGCATTTCTAGTTCTGAAGTTCTGAAAGCTAAGAACTGCACTAGTATTTTGGGAGACACCATTTATGTTACATACATATACACATATATATTCACACATGCATATACATAAACACATGAGAGAGATACAGAGAGAGAGTGAGCAGAATTGATAGTTTAAGTTTGGTTTGGTTCCTAGGATGGGAAGCAGGCTTTTCATGAAGCCCAGATTCTACCACTGTGCTGCACCCACCTTTCCCCCCTTGATTTCATTTCAAATTGGAGACCATTGATGAATTTCTCCTGGAATCCTTGTTTTAAGGGAGCGCCAACCCCAAGCTTCACTGTCTAAACTTTGCCACAATGCTCATACTGCCCCTTTTCCTTCCAGCTCTATTACTTGCTTCTCCCATTTTTTTCAGCTCCTTTTTATATATTTTTGCCCCCATTAGAATAAGTTCCTTGAGGCAGGTACTATTTCTCTTTTTTGCTTAGAGTTTTTTTTCCCCTGGCACTAAAAGCCATGTCTAGCACATAATAAACAATTTAAAAATGTTTCTTGACACAGCTTGACATTGATCATTATCAGCTGAGAAACAGACTCATAGAATGTTAGAGATGAGAGGAACAAAGGGAACTAGATAATTTAGAATGAATGAATACACTATTGTGTTTCTCTTCCTTAATAGAAGCAATACAAAGAATTAAACAATTCCTAATAACCAGTAGCATTATAGCATCTAATCAATATGGAACTATGAAACTTGTTACCAGAATAAAATGAGTAGAAGAATAGGATATATACCTCAGTGAGTATAAGTTATGATAGCTAATTAGGTAGATTTGGGGCATGTGCTTTCTAGATACACTACTGGCAAGCAAGTAGATGCAAGTGGAGTTGACACAGAGTCATATTTACTGGCAATTCAATGGAGTGTGGAGGTCTTCCATGAAGTCAAGGTAGGAGAGAAATGCTAACGTAGCTTGTGAAACAATAAAATGAGTTACTATTATCTGTGCCCCCTCAAAATCAAAATTGGGAATTTCATGAATGGTCATGTTATATCAAGAGAAAATTGATCTGATTCTGTACACCTACCACTGCTGACTTCATCAGAACTTTCTGCATGGTTAGCTATATGGAGCACTGAGGCACAGAAGGAGCAAGACTTGCATCTAACAAAGCTACATGAGAGGAGCATGCTCAGGAGGTTTTCCAAATAAGTAAACTCATCTTTATTCTTTCCTTTCTTTGTGTAGACTTATAAAATGAACACATAGTGAATGAACCTCTTGGTTGTGTTTTAGCAGTTCCTAAGCAATTATTTTTATTTCTCTTATAAAGTGATACACATTCGTGGAGAATTAAAGAGCATTTACCTTAAAATTTTGAAGGTTCAGGTAATAATTGCTGACATATCTTTTTATTATTTTTTCATCCCATCTCTTCCATCTATTTCTATAGACTTTACATTTTCATTTCCTAGTCCATCTCAATAGTGTTCAATAAAATTTTATACTTATATATTCACTAGACTACATATATATATGTATATATATATGCATGTATATAATTGAGACATAAGCCTCCATTCGGTCACCATTTGACTGTTAGAAACCTTAATGACTAGATAGATCAGCCACATGTCCTCCTAGAGATAATGGAAATAAGATCAACTTCTCCATTGGCATATCTCCCTGGAATAAGTTATCCTACTTTTGAGCATCATCAATAAGTGATGGTATGACGACACTACTCAATTCTGATCAAAGCACAATTGGAGAATTATGTTCAGTTCTGTTTAGTTCGCATTTAAGGAAAGATATATATTAGATAGCATCCTGAGAAGGACTTCAAATTCATGCCAAATAAATCTTAGCTGAAACTTGTAATGCTTATTCTGGAGAACACATAACTTATGAGAGATATAATAGCTTCAATTCAATAAGCTTTTGTTAAGTCCTAAATATGTGCTAAACATTATGCTAGAGATTAAAAATACAAACTCTCACCACCACTGTCCTCAACTTTTACCCCTTCCCAAATAAAAAAATGATCCATGCCCTAAAGAAAACTACATTCTACTGAGGAGAAATAATGTACTCACAGAAAAATAAATACAAAATATTTATGTTAAATGTGAGTGTAATTCTCTAGGAGGAAGGGGAACAAACAATTGGAAACAGAAAGGAATCATAAGGCCTCAGGGCTTCCTCAAAAAGTAGAGGATTCCCATCATTGAAGGTTTTCAAAAAAAGGTTAGATGGCCACTTGTGATGTGAGAGATGGCACTTGAGTTAAGATTGGAAAGAAAATAAGAATTCCGTTAGGACAAGGAGAGGTAAGAAGGCACAAAGACAATTTGTGCAAAGGAATGGAGTTTCAGAGAGACAGAAGATGGAATGTAATATATATGAAATAGCAAAGAATGTCAACTTATCTGGACTTTAGAATGGAGATGGGAGGTTTTAATGTAAAAGGTAAGCTAAAGCTAGATCATGAAGAGTTTTAAATCACAGAGGAATTTGTATTTGGTCCTGCAGGTGGTTAGCCAGTGAAATTTCTTGAATCAAGTGATCAGTGGAACAATGTAGTGATATATATGCCATAGTAATATGAACAAGGCAGCTGAGTAGAGGATGGATTGTAGGGAAGAGAAAACATGGAGGCAGGAAGATGATTTAAAAGGTTTCTAAGTCCATGAAAGAATATAAACTAGGGGAAAAGCTATGTAAGAAAGAAACAGGAAAGATGTTTTTAGAAGTATAAATGGCAAGATTTGTCCAATTATTAGTTTTGAGAGGTGAATCTAAATACCTGGAAGGATGACAATATCTATAATAAGAACATGTAAATTAGGTAAAGTAGCATGTTTTGGTAAAAGAAAATGGATTTCATTTGAGGAATGTTGAATGTAATATGGCTACATGGCATACATGAGTCAAAGGAGGAATTTGAAGACAGAATATTTAGGCGTGAGAATCTTCTGCAAATGATCACTGAACTCATGAGAGCTGATGATGTCACTGAAGAATAGATTGTGGAGAAAAGGAGCATTAGGACAAAGCTCTGAGTTCTATGCACACAAAGGAAAAAGACACAAATAATGATCTGGCAAATGAGACTGAGGAGTGAAACAAAAGTGTAGAAGTAGTTATAAAACCCAAGGAGGAAATCAGGAAAAGGATGTAGTAGCCAGTATAAAAAATAGAATAGATTAAAAAGAATTGGAAAATTATATAGGAATTAAAAATTAGATACATGTATAAATTTGGAGAAAGCCATTTCAGACACATGGTAGAATCAGAAGATATACTTCAAAGAGTTGAAAAAATTAGCTGAAAGAAATAAAGACTATAAATCCTGTTCTGTTGAAGAGCAATTAGACTTGTTCTATCCTTCAGGACCAAAAAGAACTAAGAACAGTAAAGAAGAAGAAGGAGAAGAAAGAGGAGGAGGAGAGGGAGAAGAAGGAGAAGAAAAAGGAGATGAAGGAGATGAAGGAGAGGAAGAAGAAGAAGAAGAAGAAGAAGGAGGAGGAGGAGGAGGAGGAGGAGGAGGAGGAGGA
>NC_058133.1:366354887-366373252 GCF_016433145.1 Gracilinanus agilis | reverse complement strand
CCTGTCTCTGGGCCTGACTCTCACTCCACTGAGCTACCCAGCTGCCCCTGTAGAATCACCTTTTAAAGTTTTCAAAGTTCTTTTGTAAATATTATCACATTTGGCCCTCACAATAATGCTGGGAAATAGATGCTATTGTTAATTCCCACTGAAAGCAGTAAAGTGATGTGCCCAAAGTCATGCAACTAATATCTGAGGTGGAATTTGAACTCAAATGTTCTTAATACGAAGTGTAGGGGCCAGCTGGGTAGCTCAGTGGATTGAGAGCCAGGCCTAGAGACAGGAGGTCCTAGGTTCAAATCCGACCTCAGACACTTCCAAGCTGTGTGACCCTGGGCAAGTCACTTGACCCCCATTGCCTACCCTTACCAATCTTCCACCTATAAGTCAATACACAGAAGTTAAGGGTTTAAAAATTTTTTTAAAAAAAATTAGAGTTGTTAAAAAGTAAAAATAGTCTGTCACAGCAGACAGTGGCTTATTCCTCACTAAAAGTCTGCAGGTGAAGGTTGAATGGATGTCCATTTGTGAGGTGTGCTATAAAAGGCATATAAAATCTTCAGTTATGAGTTAAACTAAATGTCACATGTATTTCCTTCTTACTATGAGATTATGTCAGTAAATTACCTAATAGTTGAATTAAACTTGCTCAGATTAATAGATTAGATGCAGAATGGGAATATTGTACTCATTCTTAAATGTACATCTTCTACTATCTCTCTTTGGCCTAAATTTCTTTTCCTCCCAAAACACACATTTAATCTTATGTAGATGAATATTTTCTACTTATTCACCAATAAGTTCATGTCCATTAGTTAGACAGAAGTATTTGTATTGAAAAGTGTGTCAGCAGGGAAGAAAATCCTTTCCTTTTGTTTTAATAATATCATTTAATTTATCTTGAGGGTTTTTTTTCATAACAGTAAATCTTGTTCTCACTTATCATGTAGGTTGAGGGAGAAAATTTTTGGACTGAGAAAGAAGGTTCTTAATATTTTCTTTTCTCACTGCCTTATTAATTATGTGGCCACGGCTCTTAGCATATAAATATTTATTCATGGGATTAAGCTTCTCTAACCAACAAGAGCACTATAATCCTTTTGCATACAGACACATACACCCTCAGGTACCAGGATGGTACTAAGATAAAAAGAAAAAATGAAGTGAGAGTCTTAAAGAGACATTTGCTTTTAGTGAAGAACTTCAGAAAAGTAATAGTATCAGACATTTTAAACAATATCACTAAGATTCAATAACACAGGAATATGATTAATTGCATCAAAATCAGCTTGCAGTTATAATTCTTTCAACAAATGGAAATAACACTTCAGCAGCTTATCCAGTTAAAAATTAGAGGTGATTTAATCCAACCACCCCCAAAAGCAGCAATCTTCTCTCCAACCTCTGTGTGAGAACATCATCCAGCCTCTACTGGCACAATTGAAAAGATGGGGAGCTTAGTACTTTATAGGGCATTATATTTCATTGTTGAATGGCTCTGATTAGTCAAAGATTCTCTATCTTAAACTGAAACTTATATTCCTGTCTCTTCTGCATCCTCATTTTGTTTTCTGGGGCCACAGGAAATAATTTTAATGCCTTAAAAATATTAAAAGAGTTGTCATTTCTATCCTTTGACTTTGCTAAATATCCAGTTTCTTTAACTATTTCTCAAGTGATAAAAATTTTACACATTTTGATATTCTGGTTGACATCCTCAGGACACTTCATATTGTTAGAGTCCTTCTTAAATGATGTTATATTCAGAACCAATCACAATTCTAAACTTAATCTAGTACAGTATGTTTGCTACCTTCCTTCATCTGAACACTGGACTTCTTTTAATGTAGCCTAAGACTGCCTTTAGGGTTGTTGCTGCTGCTTTTGTTTAAAGTAGCCATGTTACAGAATTAACTTTATGGCATAATCTACTAAGTCAGATGTTGCCTATCCTATACTATGAATAATAATTTTTTGTTTAAATGAAAATCTTTACTTTTATCCCTATTAATTTTCATCGTACATGTTCTTTCTATTATTCCAATCTGTTGAGGTGTTTTGGAGTGTTTATTTTTAACCATTCAGTTTATTCACTGATCCTTGCATCTGTGTTTCATGGAGAAATGCAGTAAGCATAATTTCTATATCTTCATCCATGTCCTGAATAAAAACTGTTGGATGTCACAAAGCCCTAGCGTATAGCTCTGAATGAATGTCATGAAGCCTTTGTATACACCATATACAAATGTCCCTTCCATTTGAAATCTATCAATTACCACTTTTGGGGGCTGGTTGGTTAATCAACTCTAAACTTACCTGTCTGTATCATGATTCTCATCACACTTTCTCAATCTTTTCTAGTTGGATATAATGAGAGATTTTATCCAATTTCATGTTAATATCAAGATATACCATGTTTCCAGCATTCCCCTCATCTGAATTTAATGGGATAGGAATAGATATTGAACTTCTTAGTCCATTGAATAATGAACTCAGGAAATCCCTCCTCCAATATAGGTGAAGAATTTCTTTAAACTTAATCTTAAAGAGTTGTATTAGAAGACCAAAGAAGTTAAGTGACTTATAAAGGATTACCCTGCCAACATGTGCTGGCGGTTAACACAGCTTTTCCTTGCTTCAAAGCCATTTCCCTGTTCATTACACTATGCTCTCTTTTATAAGCCTACCCAAAGAAAAGAAAATGAACTTTATTTGGAATGACTTGTTTTTTTTGTTATTAATTCTTTTAATTCTATTTACTGATAATGCCAAACAGAATAAATGCTTAATATGCTGATATAACATATTCCTAAATTTAGCCTTTTCTATGACAGTATAGATTTCCCAAGAAAATGAAGAAGGTTTCTTAGGTTAAAATGATGATCATAATCATCATCATCATCATCATCATCATCATCATCATCATCATCATCATCATCATAACTGGCATTTTTATGGTATTTTAAGATTTACAAAGCACTCTTACAAATATCATCTATCCCATTTGATCCATTCAGCAATCTTGGAAGATTGGTATAGATACAATTTTCCCAATTCTATGGGACAGAAAACTGAGTTTTAGATAGGTTAAATGACAGCTAAGTATTTAAAGGGGCATTGAAACTCTTAATCTCTGGTCTTGCTGACTCTAGTTTTATGCTATTTCCTATAATGACAGATACCTAAATTTTAATAACAATAGCAACAACTCTTCTTCGTTTCTCAAAATGGAACAAATGAACCTCTTATATTGTTATTTAGCCAATAGTTCTAATGGCAGTTTGTCCATTTGGTAGCTTGCTAGCGAATGTGCCACATAACTGTGAGATTAAACAAGACCCAGATATTTTAGAAATGTTTTCTGTCATTTTGAAAAGTCCCTAGATACTTGAAAAAAAAATGGTCTCTGCCTTAATTCTCCTGAAAGGTGAGCTTGAGAGTGAGATCCCCAAACACAAAGGCTAGAAGTAGCTATATGGCTGCAGCCTCTTTTAAAGTAGGTAAATATTAAGAGCAATGGCAAAAAAAAAAAATCCTTTATGAAAATCTCTCTCTCTTTGTGCGTGTGTGCATTGTTTCTATCGCTCTGTGTGTCACACACACTCTTATAGCAGCTTAATTTATGAAATTTTATCTGCAGAGGCAAATGATTTTTCATTTTAAAAGCACTAATATATAGCTCCTGTTTTAAAAATCTTCCCCTTCATAATATCTTATATCCAAAGCCTGTGACAGTACCAGAAGGAAGAAAGAGCCCTTAGTAATTACAAATAGTTATTTTAGAAATAAAAATGCATTCCCAATGAGCTTACATGACAAAAGGAAGATTTAGCAGCCACAGATATATACCATCTGGTATTCCAATTTCCTTGAAGAAAAAATAGTGTGTGTAGTAGTATGAATTCTCCTAGGATTGCACTGGGTGAGAAATATAGCTATAGAAGCGCACAACCTTGAAGAAAATAAAATCTCTTTCAGCATCACATCTTCTCATGTGATGTCTTCCACTTACAACACAGTCTCCCAATGTTAACGTGATCTTGGACAGAAATGCGTCATTTATTAAAGAAGCTTCAGAATAGAACTTCATTCAGTTAATGTTTTCACAATGGTATCTTTAAAAAGCTTCCCATCCACCCTTTAAACCTAATCAACTGCTAATTATTCCAAAGCTCCCAAAAAAGAACAATGGATTGAACTATTTGTCTTCTTAAGCTTGCAGTACTGAATGCAATAGTCATTCTCTTTGGTACAGTGCACACTTTAAAAGCTGATTCATGCTGAGTTTAATGTGGCTTTCAAAAGGCTGCTTTTGGCATGTTAATTAGATTCTAAAAATGTAACTCCAATAGACTAAAAAAAACCCCTTCATATTCAGTTTATATGTTTTACTTAATCATTTCAAAACTGAACATAAGTAGGAAACTTCAACAAAACCCCATGTAAAATGAAGTGTGACACTCCATCAACTCTTGAGAATAGCAGTTGCTAATATAACCCAAAGCTGCTATAACCTTCTTCTGCTACAAAGAATTTATATGATTGTGACTAGTTAAAGTGATTTGTTGTTTGTTATTGTCACTTAAAAAGACATCCTTGCTACGCTGAAGTGTTATCTGGTTTTCCACCAGTTTCAAGTTAGCAAATATAATGTTAAAGTTTATGTAAAATAAAACTTTCAAAGAGCTTCAGTGTTTCAGTGGTGAAACGGATACAATTGATTTCTTCTCAAACATTAAAGGCATTGATGTGAAGTTGGAGACCAGTACCATGAGAATGGTTTATACAATAACAACCACGTTGTGAAGACAAGCAACTTTAAAAGATTTAGGAACTCCAAATGGTGACCACTGACCATGATTCCAGCGGACTGATGATCAAAAATGCAATCTATACCTCCTCAAAGAGAGGCGCTGGATTCTGGATTCAGAATGAGACATCTTTATTTTTTAACATGTCCAATGTGGGAATTTTTTTTCCTTGACTCTTCATATTTGTGACAAAATTTTTGTTTTTCTTTCTCTTTTTTTTCCAGTGGGGGCAGAAGGGAGGTGAGAGGCAGAAAAAAATAGATCTTTGTTCATTGAAAAAATAAACAAATAAAAACTTAAGAGAAAATTGTGGACTTGGATTCATAGAGCTTATTTCTATAAGGAATTTAGTAGACTTTTCTTATGGAAAAGAATTGTGAGAGTATCATATCCAGAACTGATATATGATTTTAAAAAAACCCAAAACTTAAGTCACTAGTTTTGATTTACCATTTAGTAAAGTGGAAAGATAACTGGCTTGGCAGTCAAAAGTGTCAACATTCATATCCTACCTCTGAAACTTAATAAATACCTAATCTTGGGAACGATGTTTTTTCCTTTCCAGACCTCAATTTCCCCATCTAAAAAATGAAGAGTTTGAACTAAATGGGCTCTAAATTCTTATCCAGCTATAAATCTATGATCTTATATATTCTGCATCAGGTCTCTGCTTTTCTAGATATAAAATAACTTTCAGGAATAGTTTCTGTCTTGTCTGGAATGGAGAGGAAGGAAAGAAAATTGGGGTAGAAAGAAGAAATCAATGAAATGTATAGATATTTGTCCACTATCTGTGGTTTCTTAAAATAATATGCGGCAGTAAAGTATTAGAATGAGTTTGGAAATCTTACTTCAGTTCTTCTAGTACAGAGAGAAGTATGTTCAAATTACTTTGGTGACTTTTACTCTATTCTTTCCTGAATTTGAAGCTATTTCAACACTTCTTTTCTGCCCAAGGAAGAGTTTATAAATAGCCCTGATTAGAATCCAGTTTTTCTAAACTGATGAATGAATCATCTCTAGGGAGGATATTTCATTAGTGAAAAAAATTGTGATTTTTTTTCCTTTGGATTGTAAATTCTGTGATGTAGTTTCAAATATATTCAAAGGCTGGATGGTAGATGAAATATTGTGCTGACAGAAATGATGAATTTGAGAAATGAAATAATTGAGTGAATGAAAAACATTTATTAAGTGCTTACTATGTGCCAAGCACTGTACTAAGTGCTAGCAATAGAAAATATGTTTTTAAAAAGACTGTCTTTGCTTTTGAAGAGCTAATCTTCTAATGGAGGAGACAATATATGGGGGAATGCTCTGTCACCAAGATGGTGATTGGAACTATAGGACAGTCCATTGATGCATGTTTTCCAGGGGGAATGGCAATGTTAATTTAATTTTACCTCTCAGTTAAAGAGGTGGAAAAGGGATGGGAAAGGGAGGGTATTCTCTTAATAATAGGGTCATTGAAAATGAGGACTCATGGTTTTAAGGTGTACAGAGCCAAGTGACTTATTCCCTCTTAAGCATGGTCTCTCATGGTAGAATTTAGAGGTATGAGTCCTGTTCTAAGCACTTTATAAATATTATCTCATTTGACCCTCACAACAACCCTGGGAGGTAGATGCGATTATAATACCTATTTTAGATTTGAGGAAACTAAGTTAGACAGACGTTGTGGGTCATATGGCTAGATCATGTCTGAGGTCTGATTTGAACTCAGGTCTTCCTGACTCTTAGTGCTCTCTCTACCACATCACCTACTTACCCAATGGAACAATTCTCAAGGTAAATGAAAAAAAAAGGAAAATACTCTAAATTTTGGAAGGAAAATCTTAGAAATTATTACTGGTAGAAAAAAGAGCATTACTGAGAAAATAGAAATAACTATTAACCCCTACACCCAGTTTCCAAAGTATACAAAAAGTTTGTAAGAATCATCTACAAATTCATTGAAAGCATCCTTGGTGTGGACATTAGAATGAAACAGACAAGTTCTCATAATCACTAAACCGCCTTAGACGATATCTTTGCAACTGTATAATTTCCTAGAAGGTAAACAAACTACCAGATCTCTCTAAGATGATTGTTTATAGACTATAAAAACTTCAATTCACTCAGGCAGAAAGCCTCAAATATATCAGATATTTAATAATAGTTGAGTTGTTGAGTTATAAAATAATGAGATGTACAAAAAAAATTTAACCCAACATCAAAAAGCCTGTGGTCAAAGTGGATTAAGTACTATCTTTAATTTTATTATATCTATCCCTTCTTTTCCATTCCTATTTTACCATCATAGTTTAGATATTTATTGTTATTCTTGGATTATTGCAGTATATTCCTCAAGGGATTCTTTTCCTCAGGTCTCTTATTTCAGTCCATCATGTTTATCACTATCAAATTAATCTTCCTAAATCAGTTTTTATTATGTCATTCCTCTCCCTAAATCTTTCAATGATTCCCCACTAATCTACAGATTAAAGTTAAATTTCTTTAGCCGGACATTCAAAGTGCTCCTCAATCTAATGCCATCCTGTCCTTTCAATCTGATCTAGCCAGAAAGTCACGCCATCAAACCAGGCTGATCTAACTATCCTCTTACCCCAATCATGGCTTTTTGTTCTTTTCTGGGAAACTCCCTCTATCAACATCTTTTCCCTACCTCCCTACCCTAACTCTATTCCATAATCCAATTTCTGCCCAGATTGCACTAAGCTCTATAGATGGGATAAATTTAACTCAGAGCTATGTCTTTTCAAAATTGCTCCTTAAGCTTGAAGATACTAAAAGGGACATGTAGATGTCAAGAAGACTTCTATTTAGTAACTTAACTACAATAATATCTTCTGATTTCTTTCTCATTTGAGCAAAAAGCTCCTTTTCTAATCTCCAGGACTGGATAATTTCCTTCATCCCAAACATAGAGCTGCTTTTAAGTCAAAAATAGCAATGACCCAGTACTACCCTCTCATTTCCCTTGCTCTTCCTCTTGGAGTTCCTTTTTGGACAACTTCAGCTGCTTCAGAGAGCATAAGACCAAAGATAGACCACAATGCTCAGACTTCAACTACTCGTCTCTCCTCTAGCCTCTTATTTTATGGATTTCTATTTGTGAATTACACACTGTTCAAACCATACTCTTCCAAGAGACCTTCACCAGCCACAGTGGTCCATAGTAATCTTTCCTTTCTCTAAATCCCCTTATGCTACTATTTGGTAACACACAGTCTAGCATTTTTTTCACTTTTAATATTCATGCACCTTATCTTGCCATTCAGATTGTAAACTGAGAGCAGAATTTTTTATACCTCTTTTTCTAATGGAATCTGGCAGACTGCCTTTTACCAAGTAAATTTCATAAATAATTATGAATCAGTGAATTAATTAAATCATTAATACTTATTTTAGTACTACAAAGAAAGGCAGGGGGAGAAGAGAATAAGCATTTATTAAACACCTACTATGTCCCAGGCAATGTGCTGTCTTTTACAAACATCTCATTTGATCCAAAATATCAGTGTCAGTGCCCTCCCCCACTGATACAGATTGTAACCCATTCCCAACTAATAAATAAAGAATAAATAAACAGTTCCTTATGAAATGCTGTGACAGAAATAGGTTAAAATGAAGCAACAAAGACAGAATCTATTGCTGGGTCTGCACTTGTAGCTTTTCCAGAGTGGTAGGGCTTTCCAGAGGTTAAATTTCTCTCACATGAATTTTTAGAACCAAGGGAGATGTCCATGACATGATAAGGCTTCAGAACAGGAGTTCAGTTGAGACATATGCTATTATTTTTTTTTCAAAATCATCTGAATAGGTAGTGACTTGAATATGAAATATTAGAGATCTACATTGAAGAATTTCCTTTGAAAAGCTTTCACTCTACCTGTTTATCCCAATAGAAAGGAGAAGTTCATGTATTATTCCTTTCAAGAATAAATGTGATCTGTTATTAATAATATTATCATCATTAATGATTAAGGATCTCCATGTCCTAGTTACTTCTCCTCTGAGAATGAAGTGGGCTCAAGTTCTGTGTATACATGCTAATTTCTCTTTTCATATTATTATTTTATTTTTATTACTATTAATTACCTGGATGCACTGAAGCATATTTTAATAACTGCTTCATCTCCACTCTTTGATTCTCCTTCTCCCTTCTTTTGCTTCACTTTTTTGAATTTCATAAACTATTTTTTTCTTCCTTTGAGAATCTTTCTCTGAACAATCTTCAACCATTATAAGATTCCCCCAATACTTATAATGAAAATAGCATTTTCAATTTTTGTATTCATATTCAGAAATGTATTTGTAGAATACTGGAATAATGCAAGCGAAGCAAGAAATTGATCATTTGGTAAACACATCCACTTGAAGACAATAGAATTCTGGGAAATTATAAGGTATGCATGATCTTTAGTTCGTCTGGATAGATTTTTTTTTCTCTGAAGCCTTAATATATCACTAGGTAGGAGAAGAGATAGTGACATGGTTACTGATGAATCACACAGTAGTTGGAGGCATCACTCTTCTTTTCCAGGAATCCTAGAGGGAAAATGTGAACACATTAGAAAGCATAGAAATCTAGGCAACTACTAACCTAGTTAGAGACCCCCCTACTTTAGATCACATTTATTAACTTTAGGTTCAAATAATTCAGATTATTTTTTAAAAAGAAAGAAATGGCACCCTGATATATGGATATACATTATCCCTTCCATTTACTTTTAAGACAATCTAGAAATTCAGTTAAAAATCATTTTAAAATAATTATCTCATTCCCAAATTTACATCGTCTTTTAAAATAAGTTGAATTCTCCATATCTAGCATAGTTGGGTAATTCATTTGGGACCTCCCTGAATTCCAGATGTCATCAATGTCCACATTTGACATCACCTCCATCCCTGTTTATTTGTGACAAAGTAAAAATGAGAAGTGGTGACACTGAGTTGATCTGATTTGCATCATGAGTATCAATATTTTATGGGACACCTAGTTTTTATGTGACAAAATAAATATGCAAAGTGATGGCATTGAATTGATTCTCTGATTTACATTTTAGGGCAGAATATGCAATGAGGAGACATGTCCCTGCAAAGCAGTTTTGTGATCTGATAATTGCCACTTGGTTACATTTAGGAATTATAGTGATCATAGAATGTAAGAAAAGGAAAGCCCCTTAGAGAATGTACTATTGAAGTTCCTCATTGTAGAGAGGAGAAAACTCCAGAGAGAGCATACCTTTTACCATATGTTATTAATAGGAAAAAAAAAACTATTTCAACATAATTTGCCACTGGAACTCCCCATTGCATGATATTATTAGGCAAACGATTTAAGTGATTGAAATGAATTAATATAGACATTTATAATTTGCAGTAGGTATGGCTGTAAAATTATGCATGTTTCAATAAGCTACATATGAAACTTTCTCAGTGCTTTATAAGTCATTGGATAGGTGCATGCTTAAAAAGAATACCTTCACATATTGCTCGTCCCAATAGGAAAAAACTTCAAGGACTATTCTCTCTAATATTTTCAGGTAGGAGAAGATGAGAAACTGAGCAGAAGAAAATTTTATGCTACTGTGCTTTATCACACAATTAGGTACTTTATGGGGAATTTTATGTTTCCTGCTAAGCTAGCCAGGATTGGGCCTTCTCAGAAATAGGCTGTTGGACTGTTCAGATCATTGGTCTGTTCTGCTATGGTAATTTCAATGTGTCGAAAGCATGTAGCATGGGTTTGAGTCGAAAGAATGTCCGAAAATGAATTGTATTTTCAGCTTTGCTTCCTCAATCCCTACCGCGCTGCATTATAGCTATGTAGTTATAAGGTCCTTTTTCCTCTTCAGAAGAGACAACAAGTTTTTCAAAACTTGATAATAATAGAGGAGTCATCAGCATTTCAAATGCCTCTTGGGACTTAACAGAGATAGTGCAACTCTAATCATGCTTAATGTCTTTTAAACAGACACTACTTAAGTTTTTCTTTGTTTAGATTCTTATTCCAAATTCTAAAGGTAAACAAGGATGGTAGCTAATTGAGGTTTGGGACCCTTGAATTTATGAGTAGCAAAGTGGCATGGTGGGTAATGAGAAAGACCTTAGTTAGAATCTAGCCTCAGAACACTTACTAACTGTGTGACCCTGGGCAAGTCACTTACCCCTGTTGGCCTCTGTTTCCTCATCTATAAAATGAGCTGGAGAAGGAAATGGCAAGCCATCCCAGAAACTTTACCAAGCAAACCACAAAAGGAGTCATGAAGAATTGGACACGACAGAAAAACAAATGTCATTAGTATAGGGAACACCAGGTAAGGAAACTTCTCACTAATATACATTGGTGCCTATATAGGGAGCTGAACTTTGAGTTAGGAAAGTCTAGATTTGAGTTCTTTGACCACAGACTAGCCACTAAGTCCCTGAGTGCCTCAAGCAACTTTCTAAGACTGCACATTGCAGAGCAATTGCCAACCTACATTGAAGTAAATATTTATATATATATATATACATACATACATATATGTGTGTGTGCGCATTCAAAAATATGTGATTAAACTTATAGGAAAAAGTTTTTACTTTTTATTAATAATAGATAGCACCAACTATATTCCAGAAACCGATATAAATGTTTTATGATTATTATTTCATTTGAACCTCACAACAACTCTATTCACTTTTCTGGATGCAAATTAATTTGGTACATGAAATTTTATAGAAATAATTAATTAATTTAGTACATGAAAATAAGATTTATATTTATCTCAAATTTAAGCAATCACAATTTACCAATAGAACAAAGCCATATTTAACTATGAACAGTAATATTTCCTTTCTTTTTAACCATTACTCTTTGTCTTAGAATTGATACTAAGTATAAGTTAGGCAATTGGGGGTAAGTGGCTTGTCCAAAGTCACACAGATTCTAAGGCAAAATAGAAGTAAGGGCTATAAAATCAGGATTAAGTTACTTGCGTAGGGTCAAACAACTAGGAAGTGTCTCAGGGCACATTTGAACCCAGATCCTCTTAAATCCAGGCCTGGTGTTCTATCCACTGGGCTACCAAGCTGCTACACTATTTCCTTTTGATGCATTATCATGGAAGAAAGTTGTTCTTTTAAATTGTATGTTTTTTAATGAAAATTGATGATATTCTTTACAAATTTTATTGAGAGACAAAATTCTCCCTTTTCTGAAGAGTAATAGATGATAAGGTTGCTAGTTTTCTTCCTTCTATTCTTTTTAAAGGAAGTTTTATTGATGTGTTTTGGTTTTGTATTATTAAAAGATACAGATAATTACCAATTTGGAGAGTATTCTTGTAACAAAGTTAAACTGTTAAGTAAAACTAATAATAAAGTGACCTCATTTTTAGAGATCATGTAGTATTTTACATCTGTAGTACTTCTTCCACCTTTATGTTAAAAAAAATTAACAAAAATCTATTTTTTCTCTCTCATCCCCCACACCATTAAAAAAAGTTTCTAATAATACACACATATGTTTATGAAAAATTAACACCCTCAATTCAAAAGAATATAAAAAATATCTCATTCTGCACTCTAAATATGTTTCCAAATTGTATTTATTTGAATAATTGAGTGATTAATTGGATAACATATTTCATCATCAGTCCTTTGAAAAAATGAATAGTATTATATTGATCATTGTTCTTATAGCTTTCAGAATTGTTTCTTTTTGTAACCTTGTTATTATATAAGTTGTTCTCTGGGTTCTGCTCATTTCATTCTTCATTAGTTTTAAAAGTTCCCAAAATTGTTTGTTTTCTAATAATCTTGTCAAAATATAAATGATACTGCTTTTTTCACTCTGCATTATTTTATGTCTAATTATGTTTTTTTTCCAAATCATCTATTTCCTAATTTTTGACATAGAGCACATATACTATAATCTTAGTATACTACAACTTTTTCCTCCTTATTCCTCAACTGATAGGCATCCCATAGTATTCAGTTGTTCTTTTGGGGGCCCACAAAAAGAACAATATTTCTGTGCATAAAAGACTTTTTACTCTTTCTTTGAGCTCTGTTGAGCCCAGTCTCAGCAGTGATATGATAGGTTCCAAAGCACATGCTATTTAGTAACTTTGTGTATATATAATTCCAAATTACTTTTCATAATGGTAGTACTCATTCATTTGTCTACACACAGTGAATCAATATGTCTGTTATCCTATAGCCTCTATAACATTTCTTATTTTTGTTATTATACTTACCACTCTGATGATTATGAGGTGAAATCTAAGAAATATTTTAATTTGCATCTCTCTAATTAGTAGTTTTTCAGAGCAATTTTTCATATGTCCACAGATAGCCTACGTTTCTTCCCTGGAGAACTATTTATTTAGGTCCTTAGACGATTTATTAAATACCAAAAAAAAAAAAAAAAGAAGAAGAAGAAGAAATAGATATAAATTACATTTAAAATTCTACAGAACAAAATACTTTAGAGTTTGCCCTCCGAGATGCATTTAAGAATTAAATGAATACAATTACAAAAACTGTTTACAGAAATAGACATCTAAATAATTGGGATAATATTAATTGCTCATGGTTAGGATGAACCAGTATAATAAAGTGACAATACTGCCTAAATTAACTTACTTATGCAGTGCCATACCAATCAAATTATCAAAAAATTACTTTATATAATTAGAAAAACAACAAAATTCATATGGAGGAAAAAAGGTCAAGAATCCCAAGAGAAATATTTTTTTTATGTGTGAATGAAAAAGATCCTAGCATTGCTAGATCTCTGATTATACTACAAAGTTATAATTATTCAAACCATTTGGTACTGGTTTAAAAATAAGTTGAAAAGTGGAACAAATCATAGAAAAGCCAAATGTATTGAATAATTGAATACTGTAAATATAAAGAATTAGACTTCTGGGATAGATTCATTATTTGACAAAAACTATTGGGAATATTGGGTAGCAGTATAGAAGAAATAAGATTTAGAACCTCCCTCACACTTTATACAAAATCATGCTCCAAATGGGTGTGTGATTTAGATATAAAAGTTCACATCATAAACAAATTTAAGAAATTTAGAAAAAATTCTATCAGTTGATAGGAAAAGAGTTCATGACCAAATAAGAAAAAGAGAGAATCACTGAAGATACATTTTTAATTTTGATTACTTAAATTTCTTTTAAATTAAATAGTTTTTGCATGATTAAGTTAAGATTAAAGGGGGGGGAAACTGGGGAAAAAATTTTGCAGCCACTTACTCAAATAAAGGTCTCAATTTCAAGATATATAAGGAACCAATTCAAATGTGTGAGAAAAAGAGCATTATACTCCTTATTAATAATAGTTTCTTGTTGAATAGGAAGATTTTTGAAAAGAAGTAGGGTTAATGATAATCATTTCAAAAAAAGACAGAAAAGAACGTTGATGAATCATTTGAAACTACAAATAAGAGAGCAAAAGAAAATGCAGAATGGGACCCAGACAAGTAATACAGTGTTGGAATTACCGTGTTAAATTTGAAATAATGTTTTAAAAACTGTATGTATATAATGGAAATTCACAATTTCATATATGGTCCTCTTATTTTTTCCTCTTTTTGGAATATGGAAATGTCCATTTTTGTTAATGTTCATTAAGTTCACAGTAATAAAAAAGAAAATTTAAAAAAATAATAATAAATACTATTTATATAGCACCTACTATGTGCCAGGCACTGAAGTAAGCACTTTATAATTATTGTCTCATTTGATCTTCACAACAACCCTGGGAGGTAGGAGCTTATTATTATCCCCATTTTACGGATGAGGAAACTTGAGACGAATAGAGGTGAAATAAATTGTCCAGGGTCACACAGCTGGTAAGTGTGTGAAGTCCTATTTGAATTCAATCCTTCCTGACTTCAGGCCCAGGTGCTCCCAGCCACCCCAAAGAAGAGAAATTATAGAGAAGTGATAGAGCCACTTTGCTTATAACTCCTTGGAATTATTCAGCCTCCTCTTCCTATCTACCCTTCTACCCTCAGACTTTCGTCTTCTTGCTCTGAGACCTCTTGCTCTGAGAATTGTATTCAAGTTAGCACTACCATTGCTTCTGTAAAGAGTGTGTCAATATGCTATAGCTCTTCTCACTATCTTTATAACTTGCCAAACCATAACTCCCCTCCTAGCCTCCATTCTCCAATTTGGGTTGATTCCACGTAGAATTGTTTAGTCCCTTCAAAATCTGGGTGACTTTAGGTCAAGAAGCACCTTGCTTTTGTATTTTTATCCCTATCATTGGCACTTGGTGTTAATAAATATCTTTCTTTTTTAAATTCATTAATTCTTCCCTCATTCCCTCATTTAACAAATGAAGAAACTCAGACCCAAAGAAATTTAATTATTTTGCCAATAATTCAAAGTCCTCTAGAAGCACAGTCAAGACTAGAAACCAAATCTCTTGACTACCAGCCTAATTCTTTAACCTATAAGAAACTTGTTTGGAAGTGAGTTATTTCACAACTGAATCCTGAAAAGGAGAAAGAAAATTTATGTTTAAGAAAAGATAACTATAAGAAATCTTCCTAACTAGGACCTCCATTTTTAATAGTAACAATTCAATAAATCTTTCATTTTTCAGACCTCAAGATTGCTAAAAAATTAAATGGATCCTCAATAAAGAATACTTTGCTAGGATAGAGAATATGGAATTTAAAATATTAAACTTTAACATTCTTTATAATTTTTTTAAATAGTTGAACATATAACTAGCATCATTAACCCCTTCAAAGGAAAATCTAGATTTCTACAGAGGTATATAGTTTGTACAAATAGGTTGCAAGATCTATAAAGCTTTTCCCTCTTCATGGTACAAATCTGGCCTCTTAAAATTAAATGTGTTCACCAAGACTGAGAAGTATCCTTTATTCAAACTTATGAGTTAAAAACGTTCTATCAATTGACTACCCAACTCATTCACATGCTATGGATAAAATCTTTCCAATTTTTTAAACTCTTATTTTCTGAGCATCCCAACTCAAATTCCAATAAAATGTCAGGGAACACAGTGTGCATTTCTCAGAAGTCCCAACATATTATGTAGAAGATTTTTTTCATTCTGTCTTTTTAGGAAATTTCAATGAAGTTAGCTTCCTTTTTTCTATTATCCCCCTTCTCAAGCAGATAATTAATCTATAGAAAAGGATTTTAGAAGGCAAGAGAATTTAACTGTGGTTATTACAAATCTTGTCTTTGAGTTAAATTAGGGAAAAAAAATATGAGAGCCTTCTAGAACTGCTGTTAGTAAACAGGTCCATAACACAAAGGTGGTGTTCTTTGGTGTGTGGTCTTGATGCTAACCATTATGGGAATCTAAAGGAGACCCTAATAAAAAGACAATTTGACAAGAGGAAATGAGAGAATTTCCATTTTAGATGTATGCTTAAATTCAAGGCCTGAAATTTGGGGCGTGCAAATGTAATAGGTCATTATGCTGCATTCATATAGATTTCCAACTCATAGTAAAGAGGATGCAGGAAGAATTTTTTCCGCTTTCTCTTTGTTTAATTGGAATTAAGCCTCATCTACCCTTTGGATTTGAGAAATACTTTTTTTTAAACCCTCACTCTACTGGGAACTCAGTGACCAGAATACCCAATGGCATCACTCTTTGCAGAAAGAAGTCTTTTTAAAAATGAGTTTGAGTTGAGCAACCTATAGAGATTGCATTGCATTTGCGTGACTTCACCTGAATAGACCGTAACAAGTCAGCTGTGCCATGTTTCATCAGTGGCAGAAAGTCTAGTGAAAAAAAAAAGCAGTTTGCTCTAAGAATGAGCTGCTTGCTTGCCACCCAGAAGAATGGGGGTGGGAGGGCTGGGGCAGGGAGGGAGAGAAAGAAAGAGAAGAGACAAGAGTGGTGAGACACCGGGTCCAGGTGCGCTCCAGCCAGCCAAGCAAAACAGTCAGATACAGACAGTTTATTAACATGGGCTTGAATAATTCAAACTTCCAAACCACAGGAAGAGGCTTTCCGGTGGGAGAAAAAGTCCCCATAATTAAAGCTGCTATGCTACACAGAGGCAGCTGTATCCTCCGACAGACAGAGAAAATTGGACATGGCCTAACAGCCTTCGAGAACAATGATGCTAGAGTGGATGGAGCCTTGTTTGAGAAGTGGTAGGTTTACATTGGTGTTCTCCAATTATAAAGTCAATTCTCCAGATACCAGCTCCTTTTACATATTAATGTTCTAACCCTTGGCATATGGCAAAAAGACGGGGTTCAACTAAGAGACTGGTTGTAGGAAGAAGAGAAACTCAGAGATTCTAGCGCCCATGTGATTACATTTTGAAAAATGATCCTTTATAATAAAGATTATTGTTTTGCACATATTTTCTACATGGATATGCAAGTATACTTAGCGAATGGATTTTTTAGCCATATTGCAGCTTTAGGGACTAAAGATAGCTAGGCAGTACAATGACTAGAGTGCCAGAGCTAGAATCTGGAAGAGCTGAGTTCAAATCCAAAAGACACTAATTATATATAGACCTTAGTAAGTGAATTAACTTCCATCTGCCTCAATTTCCTTATCTGAAAGAATAAGGAAATAATAGTACTACCTCCCTGGATTGTTGTTTGGATTAAATAAGATAATATTTGTAATATTCTTTGCCAACCCCAATATTGTATGAAATAAGATTATTAATTTTATATGTTATCCTGAAAGAAGAAAGAGTATTTTGTAGGTTTGCAACTGGGAATGTTGATGTTAAAGATACTCTGACTATGCCTTTCTCTGCCCACCTATTAAAGTGTTCAGAAAGCTGATTTCATTTTCATGTATTCTAATGCCAAAACTCTTCGGCACCTTCTCTTATGAATGATATTTGTTTTTTTTCCTCTCTGTTACATTTCCTTCATGTTATTTCCTGCCATCCCCCAATTTCATCAGCAAGGAGGCTAATTGGCACGCTTGTTTTCTAGGCTTTTATTCCAGCAAAGTGGCATATCTGTAATCAACAATTCAGTGTGTCACTAGAGGCTTTGCCAGACAGAGAGGAACTGAAATGTATTGTTGAGGTCTCCCTTGGGGATTTCACATCATGCCTGGTCTGAGGAAGGTAGAAGGAACACAATGGAATCAGCAGTATTTCCTGCTTCTCTTGCTTCTTGCTGTCAGTAGAGTTAAAAGTTTACCTGTGTCTCCCGTGGTTTCCATTACTTCTCAATTCCACCCCCCAACATCAGAGCAAACTTGAGCTGTATTTCAAATGATGACAAGTGAAAGAAAAATCAAGATGGAAAAATATATATATTACAAAAAAGAAAAAGAGAAATTTATTGTAAAAACTGACTAAATAAACCTCATGTTGTTTTCCTTCTTTTTTCTTTCTTTTCTTTCTTTTTCTTCCTTTTTTCCTTCTTTCTTTCCTTCTTTCTTTTTTCTCTTTCTTTCCTTCTTTCTTTCCTTCTTTCTTTTTTCTTTCTTTCTTTCTTTCTTTCTTTCTTTCTTTCTTCCTTTCTTTCTTTCTTTCTTTCTTATTTCTTTCCTTCCTTCCTTCCTTCC
>NC_058133.1:366210427-366354815 GCF_016433145.1 Gracilinanus agilis | reverse complement strand
TCTTATTTCTTTCCTTCCTTCCTTCCTTCCTTCCTTCCTTCCTTCCTTCCTTCCTTCCTTCCTTCCTTCCTTCCTTCTTTCCTAAGAGAGGTCAGGGCGAAGCAGTTGGGATTACATGACTTGATAGAAAGTACCTGAATTGAGATTTGAACTCAGGACCTCCCACCTCCAGGCTTGATCCTCTATCCACTGCCCCTCCCATGTTCTTTCAAAGGAACTTTTCATCTCATTTCATCAGTCACTTTGATGAAATCTTTTTTTTTTTTAAACTTCATCAATTAGGCTCTGATACAAAGCTATTCAGAACCTACCAGAGTAGACAATGAGATCCAAAGTTGAAGCTCACTACTTCTTTAAAACAGAAATTTAGGACTCATTTCCAAGTGGTCCTGTGGATAGACCACTGGATCTTGAGTCCAAAAAACCTGAGTTCAAACCCGGTTTCTGACATGGAAGTATATGGAACTGGGTAAGTCACTTAACCTGAGTTCCTTATCAATAAAATAGGAATAATGATGGCACCTACCTTCCCAGGGTTGTTATGAAGAGAAAATGAGATAATGTTTGTAAAGCAACCATCTTATGTTCTTATTGTTATCATTATTACTAGCATTTAATAATTACATAAGCCTGCATAAATTACTTAATCCCTCTAAGCCCCAGTTTTCCCCACAGTAAAAATGGTCTACCACCTACTCTACTGCGTTAGTATCAGGAAAGTGTGTTATAAATCTTAAAGCAATATTCATTGTGAACCATTATATTGTTACAGTTATTCCATTCAACAAATAAGTGCCTTTCATTTGCCAGGTACTATTACTTTAAGAATACAATTGAGAAACTAAGGTATATCCAGAAGTGGCACTGGGATGAAGGTATAAAAGTATGAGGCAGTGGAAAGCATGCCAGGAGCAGTGAGGTGTTACAGTAGATAAAATGCCAGGCTTGGAGTCAGGAAGGCTCATCCTCTTGACTTCAAATCTGACATCAGACACTAGCTATGTGACCCTGGACACGTCACTTAATCCTCTTTGCCTCAGTTTCCTCCTCCGTTAAATGAGCTAGAGAAGGAAATGACAAACCACTCCTATATCTTTGTCAAGAAAACCCCCAAATGGTAGGACGTGACTTGAACAACAAAAGTCTTGGCTAACCTTGTGGCATGCCATCAGTTGGTTTTAATATGGTATAAGAAGACAGTTTGATTCTGTATAGTGTTTCCACAACTGGAATGTGCTCACTATCTCTTCTCCTAGGCTTCCTAAGAATCCTTAGCTTCCTTCAAGGATGAACTTGGGTTCTACTTCTTCTGAAGCAGTTATATGGCACCATGGACAGCATACTAGTCCTATTGTCAGGAATGTCTGAGTACAAAATCGATTTTAGGCACTTGTTGAAATAATCTTTTCCAAACTTTCTAACCTAGAACTCTTGGGTCCCAAATGAAATTTGCCTAAGCACATGAGTATATTTTGAACTCCTCTTTAAAAAAATGTAGCCCCATTTGATAGGCATCTACAATGCCTAGTTCTTTTGGAATATGAATCTCCATTTCCAGTTATTTTATCTCATTAATTTCTAAGATAAGACGGTCAATGTCAATAGCTGTGTATCTCTAGGCAAGTCATTTGATCATTCTCTGCCTTAATTTCTTCCTCTGTAAAATGGGAGAAATAACAATACGTAACTGCTGGTGTTATTGTAAGAATCACAACAATGAGATATTCAAAATGCCTTTTGCAAACTTAAAAGTACAATGTAAATATTAGTTATTATAATAACCTCCCTAGGTTTATTGTTCTTTCCCTCCACAGATCATCTTATATTTATTTCTCTGTGTATTTGACGTATCCTAATGTACTAGAATCAGAGACTATTTCATTTTTGCCTTTGTGTCTTCAAGACCTTGATATGGTCATAGGATCATAGATTGAGAACTGGAAGGGACCTTATAATCCATCTCTCTCATTTTATATATGAGGATAGTGAGACCCAAATGAAACTAAGTAACTTACCTAAGGTCACATAAGTAGCAAGAGGCAGAACCAGAATTCAAACACCAAGTCAACTGACTGTGAATTTAGCATATTTTCCATGGTACCATGTTGCTTAATGAGTGTTGACTGAACGTCTTTGAAGACAAACTAAAATCACTGAAATATCAGAAAATAAAAAGTTACTTGGCTTCCTTTAATGAAGTTATTTTTCTATTTCCTCAAAAATTTCTTCTTAAATATTTTGCATATTCTAAAAGTTCACTTGCAAATTAATCTAGAATTTAGAATACATTTTTCCATTAGAATCAATATTACAAGTAATGGGTAGGTTTTCAGACTAGTCCACAAAAGTCTATTTAATTCATAGTGTGATGAACAATAGTACTATAATAGCACCTGATAACTGAATTCTAGTAACTTGGCAACATTGCATTGAAAGAATCCAGCCTTGAGATATTTTTAAAATCAAAATCATCTTTTCCATGCTTTCTAACCCCAGTCTCTAAGATCTCAAATGAATGTTCATCTAACCACATAACCCTATTCTAATCCTCAATTTGAGAAAATAAATGTGGCCCTATCTCTAGGCATCCCCTAGGCCCAGCTCCATTGGGACATGAATCCACAATTCCAGCTCCTTTATCTCATTCATGTCCAAGATCAATGTAAGGCTTCCTCTTCTGATCCATATCTGAAGCATACAGTTTCCTTCCTTACATCTAAAGGGTTTTGGCATTTTCTCAGAGATTTCAACCATAAATTGACCAGTCAAGCCCTTACAAAAGATTTGCTTGAAACATCTAATTTTTAAAATGTACACATAAAAAATGCAACAATTTTTAAAGGAATGACACTACTATAATAAACACATTGAATGAATAGTTTTCGAAATTCTGGAAGTATTATCACCACTCTGTACTGAATTTCTTCATCAGAAAGAACATACCTGACCCATCATAGTTTATAACTCCACAGGAACTGTTTCCCTGAGTTGAGATTTAATGATAAGGCTTTTAGTTTTGTGGAGATAATATAAAAGAGTTTTATTTAAGCATATTACAATAAAATCATAGTAAAATATATTATGCATTATATTGAACAAGGTCTCTTATTTAAGTCAATCAGTCAATAGATATTTCTTATACTTCTATGGTTCAGACACTGTGCTAAGCACTAGGGGTACAACTCAAGGAACTCACAATCTAATGGGTAAAACAATGAGCAAACTACCTACAAACAAGTTATATATAGGATAAATTGAAAATAATCTACAAAAGGAAGACACCAGCATAAAGAGGAATCAAGAAATGTTTCCTGCAGAATGTAAGGCTTTAGCTGGGACTTGAAGGAGGCCAGGAAAGTCAGGAGGCAGAGAGGAAGAGGGCAAGAATTCTAGGCATGAGGGATGGCCATTGAAAATTCCCAATCTGGAGATGGATATTTAACATTTACATAATTCTTACCATATGCAAGAAGCCTATGCAAAGAACTTTACGACTCCCAACACCCTGGGAGATACTATGATTATCTCCATTTTACAGATGAGGAAGCTGAGTCAAACAGATTAAATGACTTGCTTAGGGTCATATAGCTAGTAAGTATCTGAGACCTAATTTGAACTCAGGTCTCCCTGACTCTAGGCAAAAGGTACCCAATTAAGAATTTGGGGGAAGACATGGAAACATTTGTAGACAAAAAGGAAATAACAAGCACAGATTGAAGATGAGTGAGGGTGTATGGATGATATAAGGGGCAAACTGAAGAAGGAGACTGGATAGAATTGGATCACTTGAAGGAATAAGTAGATCTGAGAATTAGCAGCATAAAAATGATAATTAAATCCATGGAAGCTGATGAAATCACCAAAAGAAATATGGGCCTATGACAGAACCCTGTGGGACACTTAGTGTCAGCAGACTTTATCTGGATGGATGTCCAGCAAAGGAGACTTTGTTCAGATTGGTATGAGAGGATGCAGAAACAATGGCATCATGAAAACTTAGAGAAAAGAGAATATCAAGAAGAAGATGACAATTCATAGTGTCAAAAGCTACAAAGACTTCAAGAAAGACGGGGATTAAGGAAAGATCATTCAATCTGGCAATTTAAGAGATCAATAGTAAACTTTGTAGAGAGCATGATAAGATCAAAGCCTAGACTATAGAGAGGAAAGAAGAGTGAGGAAAAGAAAAGTAGACGTACATGACGGCTTTATGAAGGACTTTGAGCCTGAAAGGAGGAGGGTTATGGGGTGATAGCCACCTGGGATAGACCACTTATGCATGTAAAGGTTTCTTCTAGAATTCAATATTAAGAAAAAAAGAGTTTTTCTTACCAGATGAATGTATGTACTTTCTCCTATTGGACCATGAGGATCGCATATCCAATATGTTTCCCCTTTTACTTTCACAACCAGAGAGTTCAGAACTAAATTCAGCACATAACTAAAGTAAATGTGTTCCAGGTGCCTATTAATATCTATTTCCTACACCTTTTAGTGAGTTTCTGTTCTGTTTTTATTTTTAATTGTCCTATTTTATGTGAGAAATTACTTTGTAAGTGGCCTCAATTCTTTTTCGGAAGTAGACAGGTAAAATTGCCAGATGGATACCAAGTCTAGAATATTGTTTAGAGCCAGAAAGTAAGTAAAAGAATCTTGTGAGCAGTCAAAATAAGTGTCACAAAGCCATTAGCACCATAAGCGCTCAGGAAAGCCTTCAGATCTTCCCTCAAAATCCATTTGGGGCAGGGACTGGACCTGTGATTTCATTAAAGGAAACAAGGAAACTCCATTTATCAATGCAGATTGGTACCTTCTCTACAACTTTTTGTCTTTGCTGTCTAGAGCTCTGGGACATTTGGTGACTTACCTAGTCACCTAGCCAGTGCAAGTCAGCGGTGGTGATTTCTTGACTTCAAGCCCAGTTCTCTATCCATTTTGCCAGGATGTTTCATGTCTCATTCAAGATTTTAGTATGTATTTAAGGTAGGATGCAAATTTAAATTTTCCTACCTCCAAATTTGTTGAAATGAAAAAACAAAATGTGTTTAAATGGATAAACATTGCTTTAAAAAATCTACCTAACCACAATAACAGTCCCTGAGGATTTTGTTTAGATGAAATGCTATTTTAACTCTATCTTGTGATTTGTAGGCTGATCTGTCTATCTAATCATAATTAATTATATTATTTCTATGAGAAAAAGGCATTTTTTATACTCAAAAAGAAATTAGTGAGTGAGAAATGGCATATTTTTGCTTCTTTTCCCATTTCTGGAGCCCTAGAGTTAATAAAAGAAGAGAACACTGTGGCTTAATAAAGTCTTCTAAGGAAAGCCACCTTTTCCCCTATGCATGGAATACTTGGTAAATAAAGGAATAATAGTTACTGGTATTTAATGTCTGTTTTTTCCTCCCACAAACTTAGATAAAACATGTTACAAATACAATACTGTGCTTACTTATCCTTACTGAATATTTTTGACAATTTACAATTGTAGATATTGTTTCATCCTTTGTAGTTTTATCCCTAGTACCTAGTATAGGGTGGGAAACATAGTAGGTGCCTAATAAATGTGTTTAATTATTGATTGACAATGAAAACATTGGCCTTTTGGAGGAAGATAGATGTTGCTGAATGATAGGTACTTAGAGGCAATATGGCATAGTTGATGGCTTAATGGAGTTTCAGTCAGAAAAACTTGAATTTTTAGTCCAACAAAATCCTGAATGAGTCAAGTTACTTTTCTGAGCCTCAGTTTCTGCAAATGTAAAAAGATAAAGAGAACAAACATTGGTTAAGTGCCTGCTGTCTGCCAGACATTGTGCTAAGTGCTTTGCAAATATCATCTCATTTGATCAGGTTTAAGATGGAGATCATGATTGCATTTACCTCATAGGGTTCATATGAAGATCAAGTGAGATAATGTATATAAAGTGCTTTGCAAACCATAAACTTCTATGTAAATGTGAGCCATTATCATTATTGATCCCCTCAAGGAGTATCCCAGTTCCTAGAGCATAAAGAAGCTGAATCCCAGCATGGCTCTGACCCTTTGTGACTTGTCTTCCCTTCATTTCAGCATTTTTAGCCCCAAACTGCCCTCGATTCAAACAGTGTGACACAGAGAGAGCCTGGTTTGTAGAAACACAATTTCAGCTAGAGTTTAATGAAGAACTTATGTCAAGGGAACAATCAGTTGTCTTCCTTCATTGTAGTCCATACAAAACAATCGTGAGGGCAACCTTTGAACCTGGAGTCAATGCCTTAATATTATCATGTGCAAAGCTAGGGTTCAAGTCTCTGCACCGAATGAAGAATGACTTCTTATGGGGTGCAGTGAGGAGCCTGCTGATGCGGCATCTAGCTAAAGTCCTGATTCCTCCATTTCAAGCCTGCCTTCCTTATCTAAAAGGAAGAAACATGAAGCAGGTCAGAATTAGGGAAATTCTGAAAATAGAATAAAACGGATACTTTTAGGCTCCAATCAGAACACAGAAGATTCCCAGAATAGAGGGCATCACTGCCTAATGATTCTAACATCTTCCAAATCTCACTTCAGTCTGAATCTGGGGCAGCTCCTTCCACATTGTCATCTCCTACTCTACATTTAGAAACTTGGATAACTTCCAAAGGAAACACAGATTTCACCTATTTTTCCTTAAATAGAATGAGCAGGTTAGAGTTAGAGTTGAAATTATGCTTTCATTGCAGGACCCCATAGAACAATTTTCTGTGACTTTTGGGGGTTTTTGTTGTTGTTCCACATTACTAGGTTAAGAACAAGCATGGCCTATATTGTACTTCCTGAAGCAGCACTTTCATATTTTAACTTTCTCACATGTAGATTCTTACTTCCAATTGTGCTGACAGGAAAGGAATGTTAACAGCTTCATAAACTGCAATGTTTTTACACACAAATTCATACCACTAAAGAGTAGCAAAGATGCTAGGTTGTGTTTTTTTTTTCTCCACCAAGAAAAGGAATGCTGGTCCAAAATATGCCTCCGGTTTTAACACTTCCAAATAGCTTCGAATACTTTTAATTGTTAAAATAGAATTTTTATTGCTTCTTAAAATTGTATTCTGCTAATTGGACCCCCATTCCGTGGGACCGTTTTATTCTTTCTCTGGACTGAAACAATGTGCTAAAGTAGGCACTGAATAACCAGAGTTATTTTAGAACATTTAAGATCTATATAAACATGAATTATTGGAGTAATGCTACATTTCTTCCCAAGCTCTAGAGTTTTGAGTTTTTGGTTTTTTTCTGAGCAATGAATTGCTGGCTCTTTGTCTCTGTCTGGCTCTTTGTCTCTGTCTCTGTCTCTGTCTATCTGTCTGTCTGTCTTTCCCTCTCCCCTCCAACCCCACTTCATCCTTGAAGTCTGTCATTCTCCATGAAAACATTTCCATCTAGCTTTCAAAGGGAATCCTTTTAAAGTCCATGTGTACGTGTTTGGGAAATTTCATGTAAGAAAACTTTTTAATTTCTCCAGTCTTTGTCTCTTGTATGTAGTGTCTCTTAAAGGTCCTTATTAATTCCACATCTGTCTACTCACCCTCCCAAAGAGTGTCATTTTGGCAAGATTCACTGTACTTATCATTCAGAATTGTATTGGATACTGAGCTGGTGCATCAGATTGGGACTGCAGGTTTTCAACAATTAAACTTCAGGGATTTAACTTAAGCATCTCTGTTCTCACCTGCTTAAAAAGGAGTTTACAAGTGTGAAATGGGCAAAACATCTGCAAGCTCCCCACCTTGTGTAGTGATTATGAGAAAAGCCCCTTGTAAACTGTAGAGTACTTATGTGAATGTAATTATTATTCTTGACTTTCAGAATACAAAAGTGTTGAATTTTCAAATTAATGCATAAAAGGCTTACCATTCTTTCTAAATAACAGAAATCATCTCAACTTCTACAACTGAAAATTTTCCTTCTTCATTTTTGGAGTTTTTGACTAGTGGCTTTATAGGACTGTTGAACTCAAAAGTAGAATTCCATATAAAATGTAATCTAAGCCAGAAAAAAAAATTGAAATAATGATGAGGAAAAGAATAATGCTTTAAATTGCCTACATTCAAATTCACAAAGTATGTGAATTAAACAGCAAGGGTTCCTATTGATTTTGACATTTTTTTTATTACAGCATGGTGTTCATTTATGGAGCTATATAAATCTCATAAGAATAATTGCATAGCATGGTGTAAACCTACTACCTTGCCCCTTTTAGGTTTCTTCTCTCATGACTTACCATAAGTGTCAGGAAGCAGCATTCATGGGTGGCTATGTTAGGCTATTGTTTCTCCCTCTAACCTACCACCCTTCCAGCTCACCACCAGTTGGCATTCACCAAAGGTAAGCAAAGGGACCCATACAAGTCTATCATTACTGAGGAACAAAAGGGGCAATTTTCATGTTCTAGGAATTTTTTAGGTATGTAAAATACCAGTTGTAAAACTATTAGACCATTTGAGTTCTGATGTATACCCTTTAATCATGGCAAAATTGCTTAGGAATACATTATAGAATTCAGCCTCTGAAACAAAACCTTCATTTTTTTAAATCCACAAATATCATCATAACTTTTATTGAAGTCAATTAAATTTCCACATGTGTGTTCAAGCTTAGAACAGTGTATAATGTATTTTCTTATCAGCAACTATTTCCTGCCTTCTTTTTCCTTACAAGCCTATGAATCATTTTTGGTACAACAAGCATCAAAGCCCAGGAACATATCTGTTTATTGAACAGTTAGGAGTGATTAAATTATAGCAACAAACAAGGAGGAGGAGGATCATATTTCACACAGCTTTATTATTTGAATAGCTATTATACCTGCTGTTAGAAGTTATAATTTTGCCTGTTATAGAGAAGCAAAAGGTGGTTAATTCATTTTTTCTGTTTGTAGAATTGTCTGTCAACTAAACCTTGTCATTCTTCTTCATTTTGCTTATTATTTCTGTAGAAAAGGGCTTTCTCTCCATTCATGGTCTAGAGATCTTCAGAAAAGGAAAATCTAGTCCTAGGTTCCTATTAAGTAAAGAAAAGCTCATAATCAGGGATCAGGTGATAAGATGTTGGGTGAACAAGATTGTGGATTGGATAACATCATTAGCCACATTGTTGAGAGAAGTAACCACAAGACAAACCCAGGAACTATATAAGCTCAGTTATAAAATGTTTTTCACATAAATAAAGTCAAATATAAGCAATTGGAAAAATACTAATTGCTCATGGGTAGGCCAAGCAAATACAATAGAAATAACAAGTTTACCTAAATTCATCTACTTAGTGTTAAACCAAACTTCCCAAAACTTATTTTATAGAGCTAAAAAAATGATAACGAAATTAATATGGAAGAATAAAAGGTCAAGAATAGCAAGGAAATCAATGATAAAATATGAAGGAAGGTAACCTATCAATATCAGATCTTAAACTGTTAAAAGTGGTGAGCATCAACAGTCTGTTATTGGCTAAAAACAGAGTGGTGGATGAATAGAACAGAAAAGGTAAGCAATACCTAGTGAGAAGTACCCAGAAAATTTTCAAATTAATTTTTGGGGAAAGCCCTATAATAGAGAGTTTTCTATATATATTGTTGGGCATTCTCTTGATATGTTGGTCCTTGGGGGAAGGGCATGTTTCATTTTTGTTTTGTTTTTTTTACTGTCCTCAGTACTTAGTCCAGTATATGGCACACAGATGGTAATTTTAAAATGTTGAATAGGTGGTTCCTAAACTACTATTATTATAGTACTTCCTGGAGTCCATGCCCTCATGCAGGATGTTCCCTATTCCTGAAGCCCATGGCCTCTTCACCTTATCTTCTGAGATTCCCTTCTTTTAGCACTCAGTTTAAGTGCTACTTCCTACATGGAATTTTTGCTGATACCCTTGGTGGCTAATGCACTCCCCTTCCAAATTTCTTTGTAGTTATTTTGTATATATCTTAAATTTTATGATTTTTACAAAAATGTCTTATTGTAATAGACATTCATATCATATTTTATGTGTTGTTTTCTCCTGATAAAATATATACTTCTTGAGGGCAAACATCATTTTATTATTGTCTTCACATCACCAGTACTTGACATATAATAGGATCAATGTTTGCTCAGTGAATGAAGGTCTAAACCTACTAATGTTGCCTCTGACCCAGAAGAAAGTCAAATGGAGGGTATAAATACTAGATTGCTTTCTTTTTCTTTCTGCCAACTATAGCATTTGTGTTATTTTTTAGCCTCTAATACTCTAGATTTGTCCAAATATAGTCAAAGGATCATGTCTTCCAAAGAGATCCAAGATAGCAGGAAAGTGAATGTCTTTCCATTGATATTTCTCTCTTGAGTAAATACTTAAGAAATAGAGAGGAAGAAAAAATCTATCAGGTGAACTAAAGGAGTGAGGATCAAGGAGAAAGACATGAACAAATGCATAGACTTGGAAAATAGGGCCTTTTGTGTCCATTAGTTTCTTATCTTGGTTCTAGAAATGGCACTGCACTTTATGAAATTTGGGCTGAAGAGAGGAAATAAGAGAAAATGCATTGTTGATGTCCTCTAATGTATTTTGCCTGGCAACTTTTCCAGCAATCTGGGACAGAGTTTCTCTTCCTCCCTTTTGGAGGTCTAGTCACAGACCACAGGATAATTCACCTAAATGGAATTTGTACTAGGACAAAAATGAATGTTTTTTTTAACCTCTAATATAGTAAGTCAGGAGGAGACTTCTCTCCTGCATAAAAAAAAATAACTTGCCTATTGGTTTTGATGATTGCAAACCTTTTATAGATGACATTTTAACATTCATGGATAATAATTTCAACATTTTAGGGCAAAGTGATATGTGATTAGTATTTTAACCTAATTTCCATTTGTCTTTAATGCTTTCATTTGAGAGATAGTGTTTTATTGGAAAACAACTGGATATGAAGTCTGATGATTTGAGTTTCTTATAGTAACTAGCTGTATGATACTGGGTAAAACAGTTTTCTTCTTGATGCCTTGGATTACCTGTCTGTGAATGAAAGGTTGAACTAGATGATCTCTGACATCTTTTCCAATACGTTCTGTTATCCATGGATGATTCTATGATTCTTCAACTAAGTCTGAATAGAGACGTCTGATCTTAAAAATCAGAAGACTTTTAAATATGGAATAAAACATTGAGCAATAGGAAACTGGGCAATTGTTACTGAACCTCAGTTGTCTAGCTTTGGCAGCAACCCATTCTCATCATTATAACTAAAAGGAACCATATCAGGAATCAATAAATAGCCTAGTAACAGGAGAACTTCTCTATGGCCATAGACTTCTTTAGACATTCTTGCATCCAAGCAGGGTGACCCACACATATATCCTTGCTCCTAGGTTGGGGAGGAAGGCAGGAGGCATAGTGCTAACACTGGTGGATTGCCATGAATCCAGGAGTTAAGAGCTGCAGGAAACCTACAGCATTTGGGATGACCTCAGTCCAGAACCAATATGGTGGGTCCCTGTGGATTGGAGGTCTACTAGGTTGCCTAAAGAGGAGCAAATCAGCCCAAGTCAGATGGAGAGCAGGTCCATGCTTCTGTGTCGTACAACAATGGGATTGGGCTATGAGTGGCCACTGCATGTCCATTCTGGGCAAAAGATGGAGAAACAGCTTCAAAAATAAAAATAACAACAACAAAAAGGAATCATTGCAGAATGTAACTATCACAACTTAGAAAGTACCAAATACTTAGGAACTTAAGGAGGATGTTTTAACTCATACTGTGCAAGTAGAATATCCTTCCTCTGGTATTATAGCTAAAGCTTGAAAGGAGAGAAAGAGCCCAGGACTTTTTTAAAAATTTATTTTCACTCCAACCTGTGAGGGAGATATATTAATATCCCCACTTTGCAGTTGAGGAAACTGCATATATAAAAACTTATGTATCTTGTGTGGTCAGCATTCCTGTTACAGCTACATTGGACTATTAATCAAACTAGAATTTATTTTAAGCGCATATTGTGTGCTAGACATTATACTAGGAAAGAAAAGAGAAAGCAAGCATTTATTTATACCTACTATATGCCAACCACTGTGCTAGGTACTTTACAAATATTATCTTGTTTGATCCTTATAACACTTGGGAAATAGGTGCTGTTATTATCCCCATCTTACAGTTGGGGAAACTGAGGCAAACAGAGCTTAATTGATTTGTCTAGGGTCATAGAGCTAGTAAGTGTCTGAGATTAGATTTGCACCCAGGTCTTCCTGGCTACACGTCTCTATCCACTGTCACTTAGATGCCAAGTCCTGGAATTCAGACCAAAAGATATCACTGCCTTCAAGGATCTTGAATTCACCTGACAGATAGTATCTGTAGAGATGAATAAATATAACTGAAGGAGGAGAAAGTACTAACACCTAGAGGAATAAAGAAAGACTTCCAGCAGGAGGTGATGCCCAAGTTGAAGCCACAAGTGGCTAAAGGCAGTAGGGTTGTTGGGCCTGGAGTTAAGAAGATCTTAGTAGTTGCATGACCCTGAGCAAGTCACTTAACCTCTTTGACCTCAGTTTCCTCAACTGCAAAGTGGGGTATTAATATATCTCCTTCACAGGTTGTAGTGAAAATCAAATGAAATAATATTTGATAATATGATATCTGACCTATAGTAGGTGCTTAATAAATGCTTGTTCCATTTCCTCTTAAAGGAACCTAAGGAGTTAAAGGAACAAAAATAAGGAAGAGTCTTTTATCTATAGTCTATGCAAAAGCCTGAAAGCAGGAGATGGAAAAAAATTCAGGGAACAGTAAGCAAGCTGTTTGTTTTTTTTCTGAAACGCTAAATGCATTAATTCAGTTTGAAAGATAGGCTAGAATTAAAATGGAAAGGATTTTTTTCCATGCCAAGATGAGAAGTTTTTATTTTATCAAAAAAACAACAGGAAGCTCCTAATGATTCTTGGAGCCAGGGAATGCCATAATGAGGCGTATACTTTAGGAATGTTATTTTTGAAGCCATTTTGTAAGATAGATTGGAAAGAGAAGAAACTAGATTCGAGGAGACATAGAAATCAAATGATATTAAAAGACAAAATTTGGCTCAGTAGCTTGAGAGCCACACCTAGAGACGGGAGATCCTGAGTTCAAATCTGACCTCAGATACTTCCTAGCTGTGTGACCCTGGGCAAGTCACTTACCCCCATTGTCTAGTCCTTACCACTCTTCTGCCTTGGAGCTAATACACAGGATTTATTCTAAGATGGAAGGCAAAGTTTTAAAAGAAAAAGACAAAATTCATTAAATTATTTTCCAGCCTTGGTTTCTCTCTCTAATGATAAGTGTAAAGCTGGAAGAATCCATTATATTTATTCATGCATTGCTCATCATCAGATACTTGGAAAATTCCCATTTCCGAGTAAAACATTCAACAAATTTTTGAATTATGGTTCTGTTTATGCCTCTTCAGTCACATCTACCTATTTGAGTAGCACCTCATGCCTGCGAAAGTCCATTTCAGAAGGACTACTCTAAATCTGGTTCTAGGCTATCAGGACAATTATGGAAAAGGATCTCAATTCACAGTAAGCCTTTTTTTAAGTGGCTGCTACATGACAGGCACTATTTGAGACAATAAGGATAAAAAGACAATGAAACAGGTGTGGACTTTGTATTCTGTTGAAAGGCACACCAAGGCCACCCCTACTGAACTAAAGAAGGAGGTCCTCTGACCTAATCCAGAAGTAAAATATCTGGTCCTTTAAAAACCTGGCAGGCTTCATCTCAGAAGCTGAATGATCCAAGTGAAATTGGGCTGGCTCTAGTTCTAAAGGACTCATTTGGCACAGCTTGCCATCAGAGAGATCCTGGTTGTCTCTCTGTATCGTTGATGGTTCTGTTCTCTAATCAGGGCTTTCTTTAGTCGACTGTGCTTATGGACCCACCTGGTATTCTGCACTGTCTGGTATCTTGTCTTTGCCATGTCTCTGCCTGAATAGCCCTGTAGTCTTTCTTGCTTATACTAGGGGCAGGGATGCCTCAGTCCCCTGATTCTTTTTTTTTTCTTTTAAACATTTATTAATATTTATTTTTTAGAAAAGTTAACATGGTTACATAATTCATGCTCTTACTTTCCCCTTCACACCTCGAGGTCCCGCCGCTCATGGCTGATGCATATTTCCACTGGTTTTAACATGTGTCATTGATCAAGACCTATTTCCAAATTGTTGATAGTTGCATTGGTGTGGTAGTTTCGAGTCTACATCCCCAATCATATCCACCTCAACCCATGTGTTCAAGCAGTTGTTTTTCTTCTTTTTCCACTCCTGTAGTTCTTCCTTTGAATGTGGGTAGGGTTCTTTTCCATAGGTCCCTCAAAATTGTCCTGGGTCATTGCATTGCTGCTAGTACAGGAAGTCCATTACATTCTATTTTACCACAGTGTATCAGTCTCTGTGTACAATGTTCTTCTGGCTCTGCTCCTTTCACTATGCATCAATTCCTGGAGGTCTTTCCAGTTCACATGGAATTCCTCCAGTTTATTATTCCTTTGAGCATAATTAGAGAAATGCAAATCAAAACAACTCTGAGGTATCACCTCACACCTAGCAGATTGGCTAAAATGAAAGAAGGGGAGAGTAATGAATGCTGGAGGGGATGTGGCAAAACTGGGACATTAATGCATTGCTGGTGGAGCTGTGAACTGATCCAACCATTCTGGCTGGCAATTTGGAACTATGCTCAAAGGGCTATAAAAGATTGCCTGCCCTTTGATCCAGCCATACCATTGTTGGGTTTGTACCCCAAAGAGATCATAAACAGACTTGTACAAAAATATTTATAGCCACACTTTTTGTGGTGGCAAAAAACTGGAAAATGAGAGTATGTCCTTCAATTGGGGAATGGCTGAACAAATTGTGGTATATGCTGGTGATGGAATACTATTGTCCCCTGATTCTTGTATCATGCCTTATGCTTAATCTTCTCTCTCCCAAATTGGCTGTGTCCTCTATCTGAGCCCTTCAGAAAACATGACTCAGAACAAATGCCCAAAAGTTATTAAAAACTGTCCTTGAGATTTGATTAAAAACTTCCCACTATTTTCATCTCAAACTATATCCCAGTAACATCTGAATCTTGCTAAAATTTCCTTTCTACCAATTAATTTAGCATAAGTATGGACAAAGCAATTCCTTGATTAGAATTACCAATGCATCAAATGAGCTAACATTGGTAAAATACTTTGCAAAGTGTCATATAAATGCTATTATTATTATTTATCTGAATTAGAGTCAGCCTATAACCCTGAGGTAAAACTCAGACATACCAAGGGAAATCTGAACACATTTTATTTACTAATTCTTCTATTTAAAGCAGACTCTAATAAATAATTTCTTTAATAATGTGTTAATAAAATTAAAGTACTTGATTGTTTAAAGTACTTGTTTTTATTTGAGTTTATTTTTCTGTACCTGGTTTGGAAGTGAGGGACTTTAGCTATGAGGGAAAATAATTTCCTAGCATGAATCATGAAAAATTACAAGTGTTAATTAATGTCCATTCTTTGTCCCTAATGCTGCCCAATCTTTAGCTCTACTTCGGGGAGCCTATAAAATTGAGATTTTTTTCTAGGAAGTGAATTTTTTTTTTTTACTAAACAGATATATTTTGAAGTTAAACCATGTTCAATTGAAATCAGACGATTCAACTTTTTTTTTTTTAATGTAGGTTCTGAGGGAAGAATTAAGGTTAGAGGAAAGTGGGTTCTGGCTTGTGAGATATTGAACTCCTCATCCCTGAATGTGTTTAAGAAGGAACTGATATAAAAGGGTTTCTTGCCCTGAGGGAGAAGTTTGATTAAATGACCTCTAATATTCTCTGATAAGCAGCCACAATATAACCTCACATAGTATGGTACTTAGTTATTGGTATAGGTTCATAGATTCTTAGAATCCTAGAATGTTAGTGTTTGATGGAACCTTAACTTAGACACATCATTTGGTAGAAAAAGATGTCCCCCACTTCCCTTATAACTGCATTAATTTAAATAAAAGTCAAACACATTTTCTGATTTAGCCTTTAGGTAAGGAAATACCATGCTATTATTTTGAATGTCATTGATTTTCTGAATAGGATTCCTTTTTTATTATCTGATACCAGCACATTGATTCAAATTGTTATAAAATGGATTTTTATAATGCAGTCTTAAATTTCATTTTCTTTTTTAAATCTAACATAATAGTAGCTCAAAGGGCTCAACATGGGAATTTTAAAGAATGTTTTTACTTTTATCAATGAAATTGAAATCAACAGAATCATTAGACTTTCAAATAATGGTGTGGGTAGAAATGTTTCCATCTGCAATAGACTCTAATTAAATTACTGATGTTATCTTCGTAACTAGGTTCATATTAATAAAACTGGCAAAGTCAGATTCATTTAGTTGAGTTAGTGAAGCCTGGCTTATTTCTTCTGACTTACTAATTCGAAACATCAGAAACAAAATCATTATTTGAAATCTCCCTGATGTCATCCACAGAGCTTCCTGGTGCCAGGTAACTGTGGTGCCACCTTCCATTTTCTGATCTGATTAGATTTGATGAACATGGATACAAGATCTGGCTGGGTAAGAACCAATTAAACTGGAAACCTTTGTTCGGGTGTGATCACCATGGTTTCTGAGCAGTTTTCTTATCTACAAAATAATAGTTCTGGACTAAGTGATCTCTAAGGTCCATTCCAGTTTAATATTCTGCTTTTGCAGTACTCCATCAGCACTAGAGAGTAGTCAGGTGGCTAACCACAACTGATGAACAGCACAGTTAGAAAAAAAAAAAAAAGACAAAACTTCTCTGCATGGCTAAGTCTTTATTTTAAAAGACCATTGAAATGGAGCTACAGATCAGGACTACCAGAGCTGGCTTCTTTTAAAAATGTTCTGCTAAACCTCATAGTTATTTATCTCCTCCTTACTTCTAAGGCTTCCACCTTTGGTCCTCTATCATATAAATATGGTGATGGAGCCTTTGATGTGTTGGGATTTAACACATTACTTGGTTCCTTTTTACATCCTCCAATGGATGGACCTAATGAGTGTTTTATAAATTGAACTTATTCAAATTGGGGTCAGTGGATGTCATATATATTGGACCCAGGGATGACTGGCACCCAAAGATTAGACAGACCACATGGATGGAGCTGCTAAACCAAAAATATCTCAACAATGGATTAGAAGGCAATCTAGAACATAGACCATGGAGCACTAAGAAATGTAGTAGCCAGAAATATAAGCTGATCTAAGTAGGTACAGTTGGCATCTGTAGAAGTTCAATGATGATTAGTAAAGAGATGGCTCAAAAATAGACAGATAAATCAGTCAGGTACTGAGCAGAAGTTCAAACAGGTCAGTGATAGTCTAGCAGAGTCTGGGGCTCCATGTTACCCAGCACAAGGACAAGGGCTTGTTTTAGGATTTCAACTGGCAAGAACAAAACAAAAGCCTAGTCCTTAAGCATCTCCATTACCAAAAAGGGACAAATGGGGATTAGTAGCTAAAGACCATTTGTTGTAGGTATTACAATTGTACCCTTCTGATTTTCTTACTTGATCCCAAGATAAGTGATGAATGGATCATTTCATTTATCCTTTTAAGGATAGAATTTGGTCTAGGACCTGAGGACAAGCCAAGAATGAAGCTAGAATTAAGTATCCCCTCCCCTAGCTGATTTTGTGGGCAATCAGCAAAACCTTTTAGGGCTGACTATTTTTTTAACCATTTATTAATATTCATTTTTAACATGGTTACATGATTCATGCTCCTATTTTCCCCTTCACCCCCCGCTTTCCCCCCACCCATGGCCGATGCACATTTCCACTGGTTTTAACATGTGTCATTGATCAAGACCTATTTCCAAATTGTTGTTAGTTGCATTGGTGTGGTAGTTTCAAGTCTACATCCCCAATCATGTCCAACTCAACCCATGCGTTCAAGCAGTTGTTTTTCTTATATGTTTCCTCTGAATGTGGGTAGCGTTCTTTACCATAAATCCCTCAGGATTGTCCTGGGTCATTGCATTGCTGCTGGTACAGAAGTCCATTACATTCGATTTTACCACAGTATATCAGTCTTTGTGTACAATGTTCTTCTGGCTCTGCTCCTTTCGTTCTGCATCAATTCCTGGAGGTCTTTCCAGTCCACATGGAATTGGGAAATTGTCCAATAGGATTTTTCTTAGATTTTAAAACTTCAAGATTTATCAGATATCCTTCCCTCTCTTATACAATCCTACTTCATACTGTACTCTATTCAACCTTGTGTTCTGTTTATTGGATCAGAAAAACATTTATCACAGATGTGGGAAAAAGTAAGTGGACAAGAGTTATACCCAGGGGTGGACTCAAGACAGCCACAACTGGTTCATGAATGCCACCTGTTAAATTTTCAGTGTGCATATTTATTTATATCTCAGAAGTTGGCAAATGCTATAAATAAAGGTTTGATTCATTACTTTGTTAATTATCTATATTTAAGAAAGTGATAATGTTAATAATTGTAGAGTAAACTTAAAAGAGGGCCATACATATATTTTTCCAGAAAGTCAGTGATTAAACATTTACCAGCATATTCCTACCTATATCAAAATTGTGAAATGAAGTTTCCTCACTACCCTTCCATCTCTTTTCTGATCTATGTACTGTTACTCTGCTCCTTAGAATTCTTTATCATGGACTCCATCAGTCAGGAAATGTTACATGCTTCTCACTTTTTCCTTGCTTTCCAACCATCAAAGCTTATTTATTCTGTTACCCATTGATGTCAAACAATCGCCATTATTAAGATTTCAGAATGTAATCTGAGCCAAAATTTTACCCGTTCCATAGAACATTATATTTTTATCAGTTATCTTCAATGACAACAACTCCAAAGAATGGATAATGAAGGAAACATCAAGAGTCGAAAACAACTAGGGAGATATATTTGGTAAAGGTCTATTTTCTGACAGATTGAGGTTGAAAAGCCTATAGGAAATGAATTTAAGATGTTCAAGAGGCAATTGGTGATACAAGGCTGGAGCACACCAGAGGGACTATGGCTGGAAATATAGTACCAAGAATCCTCTGCATATAAAAGATAATTGAACTCCTGGGAGCTGATGAGATCACCAAGTGAGATAGTGTAGAGCGAAAAGAGAAGGGGGTCTTAGACAGAGCCTTGGGGGATACTCGTGGTTAGTGAGCATGACATGGATGAATAACCAATGAAGACCGAGAAGAGCAGTTGGACAGATAGGAAGAGAACCAGGAGAACTAGCAAAAAAACCCAGAAATCTAGGAGATGGTGAACAGAGTCAAACAACTCAGAGAGATAAAAGAAGATTTGAATTAAGAAAAGGCCAGTAGATTCAGCGATTAGGAAATTATTGGTAACTTAGATTGCATGGGGTATAGAAGAGAGTGAGAGAAGAGTAAGGGAGGCACCAGTTGTAAATGACTCTGATGAAAAGGAGGAAAGATAGAGGTTACTAGCTAGTGAGGATGGTCAAATAAAGTGAGACTTTTAAGAATGAGGAAGACAAGGATGCATTTGTATATAGTTAGGAAGGAAAGAGAACCAAAGGAGGTATTAAAGATAAGAGAGAGAATAGGAATGATAAAGGAAAACATTTGCTGAATAAATCTGGGTGAGTTGTGATTAAGTGAGCATTTAGAGAGGTCTTGTCTTGGCAAAGAGGAAACTGGCCTCTGAGAGAGGGAGTAAAGGCAGAGAAAGTGGACAAATATATCTGAGTGACATAAGATGAAGAGCAGGGAAGAAGAAAGAATTCTTGGCACATGCTCCCAAGTTTTTATTTGACTATGAGATGAGATGTTTAATTGAGAGTTAGGGAAAAGAGTACTATGGGAGACTTGAAGAAGGACAAGGTTTGAAATAGCTACTATGGAGACTAGGAAACTGTTTGCTTTGCTTCAGAGAGGACCCAGGTGAAGTTAATATAAAATAAATATGTAATATAGCTATTAAACAGGATTTCATGATTTCCTTCGGCTCCATCAAGAAGCACATAAATAGGAATTGGATAGTGAGAGAAATCCAGATCCAGGTTTAGGGTTTGACAAAACTTGGGTCTTTTCCCTGTTCCTCACACGGAGCACTCCATTTCCCATTGCCAAGACTTTGCACTGGACATCCCCCGTGCTTGGAATGTACTCTTTCTTCACCTCCATGTTTTAAAACCCCTTATTTCCTTCAAGATTCATCTCAAGCATTGTTTTTTATACAAGGCCCTTCCTTAACCCTCCAAAGTCCTAGTTCTATATTACCTAAAATTACTTTTTATTCATTTTTTAAAAATTCTGTATCTAGTAATATAAATACACATTATTTCCTCTGGAGGAATATAATCTCCTTGAGGATATTCTTCCATTCTTGTTTTTGTATTTCAGGTGGCTAGCACAGTGCCTGGCATATAATAAATTCTTAGTAAATGCTTACAGATTGACAATTAGCAGTAGAACCTTCACAATACTGTTAGCTGATCAATTTATTGTTTATAATGTTCATGATTTTTACTTAAACCAACCAAGCTTCATTGCAATCACTCCCCTGAAATTCTCAGGAGCTTAGTAAGCTGCCCTGCATTAATTGGGTTTTATAGAAGTTTTTTGTTGTTGTTGTTGATGATGATTTTTATACCACTGTTTTTCCCTGATATACAATGCCTTTGAACCCTCTCTTATGAAAAAGAAAAGCAGTCAAGCCAAATTAGCTGACATAGCAACCATAAGCAACAATCTCTACCCGTATTTCCTACCTATCTACTTAGGAGAAAAAACTTAGTTCATCATCTGTCTTCTGGAATCAAGTTTGGGCATGTAATTAAAATTCAACTGCTTTTTTAAAGTATTGCTTTTGTTTACATTTTTCGTCATGGTATACATTGTTTTCCTGGTTCTTCATTCTGAATCAGTTCATACCAACATTCCCAAGTTTCTTTAAATGTACTGTGTTAATATTCTCTTACATTGTAAAAATATTCTATTATATTCGTATATGACCATTTTTAATCTCTTCCCAATTTAAGTTTTTTCTATCACTCATAAGAGTACTACTATTGGGGCAACTGGGTAGCTCAGTGGATTGAGAGCCAGGCCTAGAGACAGTAGGTCCTAAGTTCAAATCTGGCCTCAGACACTTCCCAGCTGTGTGACCCTGGGCAAGTCACTTGACCCCCATTGCCTACCCTTACCACTCTTCTGCCTTGGAGCTAATACACAGCATTGACTCCAAGATGGAAGGTAAGGTTTTAAAAAAAAGTGTACTACTAGTAACATTTTTATGGTAATTAGACATGGTTGGGTTATGTGCAAAATAAAATGATAATCCAGTTTTGGAATATAATTTTAGATGTTTTATAGTAGTATCAGACCAATTTACAAGTCTACCAAATAATGAATTGGTCTGTCAAAATTATTACAACCCATACAATTGAGTATTTAACTCTTTCCATCTTTTATCATCTTTGCCTAATGGATTGGTGTGAATTAAAACTGTGGAGTTTTTTTTTTTGTGTGCGTTTAGGCTCTTAAGTTTGTACAAATCCCTCATATTATTGGTAAGTCTTTTCAAAAGTAAAAGTGCTGTGTAAATGCTAGCTATTATTATTATATGAGGAAATGAGGCTTTAAAATGTTAGTTGAGTTGTGTAAAGTCACACTTGTCAGCAGTGGAATTAGGATTTGAATGAAGTTCCCATTTTAGAACCAGTGCTCTTTCAACTGTCTTCTTGTTATTCATGTTTGAAATATTTTCATATAGTTCTTGGTGGTTTGTATTTTGATTTTTGATAACTATTCACATATGTGTTTATAGATCTAGATAGATCATTTGACCAGCTATCTATTTGAAGAATGGCTCTTAGTATTATGTATTTGTTTCAGTTCTGTATATTAATTGACCATCAAGCATTTTAGAGATATATGATACAAGGATTTCCCTCCATTCAAAAACATCTTATTCTAGCTTGAATGATTTTGTTCATTAAAACTGCCTTTCAATTTTAGATCCTCAAAGCTTCTCTTATGTTCTATGATCTTTTCTGTTCCTCCTTTGTCTAAGAGTTTTCTTCCTAGCCATAATTGTGAAGAGTACAACTTTCCATATAACTATAATATTTGATGAATTGCCATTCATTTAAGTTGCTCATATAGTTGGATCTCACTGTGGTAGATGATGTGAGATCCTGTTTTGAACCTATTTTCTGCCAAATTTCTTTTCACTTCTGCTAGCAGTTCTATGAGTAGAAAATCCTGAAAATATTTTTGCCTTCTTTATATTTTCAAATATTAGGTTATAGTATTTGTTTCTAGGTCTTCTTTGTCTAGTCTGTTCCTCTGCTTTCCTAATGTATCATTTGCAAGTAGTTTTGATGATTACTGCCATTTAGTATAGCTGGAGATTTAGTAATGCTAGGTCTCCTTCTTTCCTCCTTTGGCTTCCTTTGTTTCCCTCAAGATCATAGCATCACACTTATAGAACTGGAAAGTATTCTAGAGGCTGTCTAACCCCACCCTGTCATTTTCCAAATGAGGTTACCAAGATTCATAGAAATGGAGTGCCTTGGCCAAGATTACTTGGGAAATAAACATCAGAGTCAGAATTCAAACATAGATCCTCAAATATCAAAACCTAGCACTCTTTCAAATATCCCATGGTGCCTCCCTTGCCTGCCATGTTTCCTACATGAAGTCTTTTGCCTCTAACACTTTGTCATCTCTGGGATGGTGTTAAGAGGATATATAGATGGGAAAGAGTTTCAAGTGGCCAATATAAAACCACAATAAGTTAAAGGACGATGTGCCAAATTGGGACTGCCCACATTTGGAGTAAGGAAGGGTAAAGATGCAATGAGAATTCAGATCAAAAATATCTACCAAGATCTTTGGAGTCTCATAGTCCCCTTTTAAGCCATCCTTCTGCGCTGCTAGCTAGGACCAACCTTTTAAAGTTTTAAAGAACCACTAACTCAGGGAACTATGTAAGATCTTATACCAGGGTAGTTTATTTTACTTACTGGTCTCCACTTGTATGTAAAAATAATAACAAGTATAAGATTGTAAAATTTCAGGTTAGATGGGATATTAGAGAATGAATCCCAATCGTCAATTTTACAGAGGAGGAAACTGAAGGAACCCTCAGAAGTTAAATGTCCTGAACTGCTGATGGTTAATAAGGAGCGGCAGAGCCATAATTTGAACACTCAGACTTCAAATTCCAATGTTCTTGATACTTTAACCATTCCCTATTTCAGTGAGGTCAATCCTCTCTTTATTACTGAGATAGGTTGCTGGATTACTGCTGATAAAATATTTCCTTGTATGGCCTTTGTGTTTTTTTTTAATTGCTCCCCTTACCTACACTTTTAAAATTATCTTCTCACAAATATATACTTCTTAGACTGAGCTATAAATGTGGGCTCTAGCTAGTGCTTGTCCTTTCAGACCGATTCATTTGGGTATTCAGTTAAAAATAATTGATGACCTGTGAAAAGATCCACATGCTAGCATTATACAGTGCCTGCTATGGTTCAGTCTCTGTGCTAAGTGCTTTACAAATATTATCTCCTTTGATCCTCACAATAGCCCTGCAGTATAGGTGGAATTATTTTCCCCATTTTACAGTCAAAGAAACTGAGTCAGAGATTAAATGACTTGGCCAAGGTCACTCAGTTGTTATGTGTCTAAGGTGGCATTTATACTCAGTTTTTCCTGACTCCAAGTCTGTCCACTGTGCCACTGGTTACCTCACATATAACACAGGCTAGGATTTGGGGGGGCATTTGCAGAAATCAAGTAATTTCTGAATCTTAAAAGACCCAGAACAAAATTGAGCAAGCAGAGACATTGATCCCATTTGGAGCTTGAAGCTGTGATGCTTCTACTGCATTTATAAAACCCAGAAAGTGAGTGTACACACTAGCCCTAATTAGCATAAGCTATGTTGTCTTTTCCCCAAGTCCAACCATTTGTACTCTCCATTAGCAAAAGCAGAATTTGCTTGCTCATTTAAACTAGTTCTTGTCATTTGTCTAATTTGGAATTTTGCTTACTTTTCCATAGCAAATACATACCTCCCAGCTACTGTGTACAAGATACTATACTTTGTTGGTTATATACTTTATTTCTAATTCATATGTTTTAGATCTTTTTTGTTGCTTTTGATCAATAGAAATTGTAGCAGAGGTTTTCTGAGGAAACAGCTTTTATTTGTCACCTTGCTATAAATATCTCTCTTCTGGTTATTCTCAGATAGCCGTGAATACATTGACTTTTATAAAGTATTCCACACGACTGTGTAACACAGGTATTGATAAATTGCTCCTCTGGAAACGGTATAATTTCAAGCATTGGATAGGCTCAAGTAAATTGGTATGCTTCTGGAAAGGAAAGCCAATCACTGCATTTGAAAATGAAAAACCCTGCTAATAGGTATTCACTGTTTCGCACATCCCTCATGGACCTTCTTAACTTTTAACTAATTCATGCAGGATGTGTGAAGCACTGTGAATGCCCATTAGCATTCATTTTCATTTTCAAATGACACTTGAATATGAAGTGTCATGATGCCAGTGTCCTAGTTCACCTAGTGGTCCCCTACCCGCCCCCCAAGCCCTTGTAATCTTCTGAAACAAAAGCCAGGAGCAGCTCAGATGCCCATGATTCGGATACTCTTCACAAGATAGAGTCTGCCCTTAACAGCTTTACTGCTCACTCCATAATGGCATGTGGTATATGAGGACCAGCAACCAGAGCAGGAGCCCCTATTTCTGCAAAGAGCTGTGAGTAGTCATTTCTGCAATTTGAAGATTTGGGGAGGAGGGATGGGTAGAGGGAAAATATGAGGAATGTGGGTATTGTATCAGCTCACCTAGGATGCCGCTGAAGAAGGAAGTTGCCTGGGAAGAGATTGCCTTTGCTAGTGACAAAGCAAGCAGGGAAGAAAGCTGAAGTGACCTACTAGCTGTTCCTCAATTCAGCAAATCATCTCCCGCCTCCGTGTTTTTGTACAGATGATTTTGCAAATGCCTGAAATATCTTCTCACTTCAGTTTCTTAGAATCCCTGGAATCTGCCAAAGCTCACCTCATGTGCCATTTTCTTTGCAAAAATCTTTCTTCATCATCAAAATTTTTGTTCTCTTCTTTTCCTTACATCACTTTGTTTTTATCTGGGTACATGTTGAACCGGTCCTGTACAATTATTTTTTAATTATTAAACACATACTATATACTAGATATTGAAATGCAATGGCTAAAACAAAATAGTTCCTACCTTCAAGAAGCTTACATTCAACTGAGAAAATATAACATGTACTCAAGTAAATTAGATATAAAGTGCAGTATATATAAAGTAATTCTGTCAGGCAGCTAGCTGGCACAGTGGGAAAGAGCACTGGACTTGGAGTCAGAAAGAAAGACCCAAGTTCAAATCTGACCTAGGCATATGTTTTAGAATAAATCTGTGAGGATCACTAAATCCATTATATTTCTTTCTTTAATTCCCTTTAATTTCTTTTTATGGCATAATCTCTTATCCAGTCACCCATGTTTAAAACTATGATATTACTTTTGTCTCTTGTCTATCTTTCATTCATTTCATTTCATTCATAGCCAGTAAGTAAGGGGAAGTGTTGATTCACATTCTTTAATCCCTCTTATCTTCTCTACTTTCTTCTCCCATCCTTTCCCTTCTCCTCTCCCCTCCCACATCCTCTTATCTCTTCTCATCTTTCCTTCCCTCCTTTCCTCCTTCTCCTCCTCCTCCTTTTTTCTTCCTCTTTCTTCTCCTTCTCCTTCTTCTTTCTCCTCCTTCCCCTTCCTCTTCCTTTTCCTCTTCTTCCTCTCTCTTTCCCTCTCTCCTTCTCTTCCTCCCTCTTTACTAACACCATGTTAGGTGATATAGGCTGTTGTTGTCATTGCTCTGATTATTCCAATAACACTCTTAAGAAAACGTTTTTAGCTGAAGGCTGGATGTTGTTGAGAAAATTCTTGTTTAATCAGGGTGGGACTGATCATTCTGACTTCAAGAATTTAATCACTTCTGTCAAATCTCTTCTCTCTCCCACATCTAATAAGCATCTCACAGTATTACCAATGTATTCCTCTGCCTCACTCTCACAAAGCAAGCCCGGCTCTATCTCCCTCTCAGAGTTCTAGGGGTACCCCTGAGATGTCTCTTCTCTAATACCATGTGCTTGAGCTCCCATTCTCATGTATTACCCTCATATTAATAGACAGTGACTAGCATTTCAGTTCTATTTAACTACTTACAATTAACTATATTTCACAAAGAGATATTTATTTCAGAGATACAGAAAGAACAGAAGTACAAACATTCTTCCTAAGCCTCTGGGCACACTCTACCTTCTACTACCATGGTCCCTGGAAGAATGGACATAGACTTATAGTATATACTACACCATATAGTATAGCATATATAGAGAGAGACCATGTACTTTATAAAATATATATGGCATCAGTTCCACCAAGTTTATGTTGAAATGTGTCATAGATCCTGAATAAATATGTTTCAGCTAACACTGGGCTAGCTAGGGATACTGAAGTTGTTCCTTAAAGTCTCAAAACTGTGCCGGATGGCAGCAAAACCTTCCGCTGATTTGACTCCCAGACCCACTCAGTGGCTCATTCTGACCTCTCAAAGCTCATAGCCTCCAATATCTCTTTCTCCTGTCCTCCGCCTAAAATAAAAGAACAAATGCCATGGAAAAGAGGAAAGGTTCATCTACATCAGGACAAATGTCAACCATGGATGGGGAGAGTCTGAGTTCTCTCCCATCATAGCTGATCTTTTTGTGCTCCTTCTCTGTGTGTGTGTCTCTCTCTCTCTCTCTCTCTCTCTCTCTCTCTCTCTCTCTCTCTCTCTCTTTCCATATGCTGTAAATCAGGAAGAAGTCACCCAAAAAGAAGGGTCAGAAGCCTTTTAAATCCACATTGTTCTACCTCATAGGCTACAGCCAACCAAAGAGGTTGCTCCAAATCTCACCAATGGAATTTCCATTCCATATCATCATGGCTTTCCCTGAAGCAAGCTCCCCAGCTTCTTCCATATGGGAAAGTGCATCAGCAGCACACTGTACACATGCTCTGGAGGACTGTGCTCGATGGCCAGTCCCCATTAGAGGAGTCTTCTTGATGCACAATTATGATTATGTCTTTCTTCTTGGAACTATTCACCGGCTATCATTGCCAATAAAATAATGTTTAATCTCCTTTGCCTGCAGTTCAAAACCATGCATAATCTGTCCCGACCTTACCTTTCCAGCCTTCTTTAACATTATCTCTTTATTCTCCAGGTCTCTCATATTTCTTATACTTGTCTCATAATTTCCTGACTTTTACTCAAATCATTCTTGATAACTTGGAATATTCTTTTTGTTTGCTTCCCTCTAATTCTATCATCCTTTAAAATCCAGATCAATTGATGACTGATCTAGGAAACATTTCTTCACCAAGTCAGAAATAGTCGTACCTTCCCTAGACTTAACATAATTTCACCTATTGCTCTACTTATAACCTCATTATAATTTTTCTGGAATTGGAAATTTGTGTTGATTTCATAAAAAATGTTTCTCCACCTTTATATTGTAATGTCTAGGAGCAGGAACAACATCTTAATGATCCTGGTAACTATCCCAGGCTTTACTGCATTGTTGGTATTGCTGTTGGTACTGCATTGAGGCTTGGATGAATGAATGAATGAATGAATGAATGAATGAGCATACTAAGAAGGGAAATTGTACTTCATGTATATATTATTATATATGTTAACCAATTAGAGTCCTGATTGATGGAGTATTACTGTCCTATACAGCTAAAAAATCTAGCAGCCTGATTCTTATCATCTAGCCCAGAAGCTGATAAACGTTTTGGCAGCTAATGGAATTCCCATGCCCCAAATCATGGTATCAGAGAAAGACTTGAATGGAGATGTTAGTATTATCATTATTACTACTACTGGGGAGGAAAAAGCTTCTGTTGTTTAAAAATGTAATTGCTTTAGTGACAGTCTGGTAATGTCTGTGCATTGCTTTCCAAAATAATATTTTAAAATTCATAAAGTAAATCATGGAGGCCTGTAAAGGAAACTAATTATATTGAAATGAAAATATCAAAATGTTTTAAAGACAAGTTCCAAGACTCGTGGTCTAGACTATAGAAGTAGCAAGACATTATGGGAATTAAAATGAAAAGGATTTCAGAATATGTAGGTGCTAGGAATACTTCTTCAGCAAACTAGCTGTGTGACCTTGGGCAAGTCATTTTACTTTCCTAGGCCTCAGTTTCTTCCACTGTAAAACTGGAACAATAATACTTATGTGGCCTAATAGACATATATTAATTCAGAGAATAAAATTAAATCATGTATATTAAATATTTTTAATCTTTAAATAGTTGATATAAAATGATGATGATTATCTCTAAAGTTTGTTCTAGTTATAAAAGTATATTGCCCAACCAATCAACAAGCATTTATTCATGATTGTGTCCTAGGCACTATCTCGGTGCTGGAGATAGAAATAGCTCATTGTATCCATATGTAGAGGTTTGAAGACTATTGGTATCTGTAGTCACATATTAGTTTTCAGAGAAAACAAGGTCATATTTAAGATTAAGAGCTATTTTTTTCTGATTCAAGAGCTACAGATATCTTTTTGTCTCCATTCACAATCATTCAGCTTCTAAAATATTATCAGAACTTGTAAATCATCCAACTAAGCAGATTTATTTTATTATTTATTTCATTATTTATTGATTCAAAACTAGAAAAAAGCATTAATTCTTAAGAAATTCTTGAGGAAGGTATACAAATATAGGTCTTAATAAATATTAATTAATGCCTTTTGCTAGGTGAAATGTCATATTGCCCACATGAGACATTGGAATTATTAATTAGACCACATACTTAAATAGATATTATAAACAACTTTTAACTCAATAGGTTCAGAGTTATTTCTTGCAGTCTTCTTATGACAATATGTTATTATAAGTGGGAACTAAAGCAATTACATTTTTAAATGGCACGACTATACTTTTTTCCTAGTACTAGTAATAATAATACTGAAGCCTGCTCTGATAATCTGTTTCGAGGTATGAGCATTTCACTAGGCCCTGGGAGATGGTGACAGTAGAACCCAAACTCTGCAAAATCCTTCCAAAGGGAACAAGCTTTGAGTACATAATGGGTTATGTGTGAGCTATCAAAACCTGAGTGATGCCAAGTGTTGATTTCTTTTAGCTGCAGCTACTTACAGAGGTTATCTAATAAGTTAATATCTAATATAGGCACTGCCATGTCGACTGATTTTACCACACTGATAAAATCCTGCCTCTCTGAAGTAAGCATATTAATTCAACTTAGTAATTGTGTCTGTATTCAGATACCCATAGAACTTAAAGAGGAAAGAGACCAAAGAGATTATCTAGTAATATTATTTTCTTTTGTATTGAGGAAAGATAGATCCAAAGAGGAGCAGAGGAAAGGCAGGCTGTTATGATCTCATTTGATCCTCAGAACAATCCTATGATACAGAAAAAAAAACATGTATTTTTCTTCCTATCTTACAGATGAGGACACAGTTCAGAAATATTAAGTGACTCTCCTCATGTCACAACTAGCCAGAGCTAGATTTATTCCCAGATTCATAGGACCATAGATTTAACAGTGCAAGGGATATTAGAAGTCATCTAGTTGAACCCCTTCATTTCATATAATAGGAATTTGAGACCTAGAAAGGTTTAACGAATTGCCTAAGGTCACACAGGCAATAAATGGCAAAATCAATATTTGAACATGGGTCCTCTGATTCTGAATCCAAAGCATTTTTTACTTTGTCATTCGAAGCCTTAGTATGGTGGTCTTTGCACTACATGGCAGTGTTCTCTAAATAAGCACATCATTCTCCTTGCCACCAGCAGATTGGAGTTAAAGTTGTTTTGAATTTCTATTTCATTTTGAGATGCTGCAAAGAGAGGTACATATGAATTGATGCACTAAATTGTGTTTTGGGCCATTGTATTTATTTTTATGTTTCTGTCAACAGTGTCTAAAAGTCTTAGGAATACTTATAAAGTTGATCATAAGCTTTTTGAGTTTTTAACAATTTAACTACATAAAGAGTTGATAACCATAAAAATGTCTCTACATAAGCATCAACTAAACAAGGTGTTATTTAAAACAGAAAACATTCCTTTTCCCTTATATAAATGATCACTTATATTTATTGTCTATGATGTGTAAGGTTTTTGTGCTATGAAAAATCAGAAGGAATATGAGACTACGTGGCTGTCCACAAGAAGTTTACTGTCTATTAAGGAAAAGATAACCTATATTCACGTAATTCTAAGATAGAAAATTGGATATTTTTAGATGTACCATGTGACTAATTCTGGGGGACATTAACCTATCGATTGATCAAGTATTTATTCAAAATCTGCTATATTCTAGAAAGGCAAAAGGCTGGTACAGAACACTAATCAATTGACACAGGACCCAAGAAGATCCTGATGATGGTTCAGATTTAATTAGCCACGACTCAGGGATAAATGTTAAATCTCATGACTAAGTTCGAAAATTCAACCCTACAAAAAGAAGATGGGATATGCCACCCATGAGCAATGGCATGGTAATTTTTTTAAGTCATGTGGAAGAGGCAGGAAGAGTTCTTCCCTCCAGAGGATGGAACTATGAGCAATTAGCAGGTGTTAAAATTCTGGCTTGATTTAAGGAAAGACTTTCTAATAATGAAAACTGTGTAAAAATGAGAGAAAGGGATGGTTTGGAAATAATGAGTTCTCACAGTCCAAAAAGTCTTTAAGCAAAGACTACATGACCCTTTTACTAAAGGGAAATCTTAAGTTATAGGGTACACAGAATGGATTTTAAGGTCCCTCCCAATTCTGTGATTCTACACATGCTGTCAATATTAAGAAAACAGTTGTTGGATCTGAGATAGAGCCGAAAAAGCCCTAAGAAGATGTCTAGTCGAATTTCTAACTTGTGCAAATAAAGAAACTGAGTGACATGCCCAAGAAAACATGCAAGGTGTCCCAAAAGTCTTCATATAGATTTAAATTATTGAGTTTAAGGATATACTGTAGATAATACAGAGAAAAAAAATGGGATTTGAACCATGGTCCTCCAACTTCTAAGTCTGATGTACTTTCTATTACATCTTCTATCCTGAGAAGGCAGTAGGGAAAAAAATTAGAATGGGCATCTAGGTAGTGAAGTAGATAGAGCGCTGGACCTAGAGTTAGAAGACTCATCTTCATGAGTTCAAATATGGCCTGAGAATCCTTCCTCTCTGTGTGACCCCAGGCAAGTCACTTAACCCTCTTTGCCACAGTTTCCCCATCTGTAAAATAGCTGGAGAAGGAAATGGCAAATCTTTCCAATATTTTTGCCAAGAAAACCCCAAAGGGTATCAACAAGAATCAGACACAACTAAAAGATGACTAAACAAAAACAAGGACAAAATGAATTAGGAAGAATAATATGCATATCAATTATAACAGAAGAATACTATATGCCTTGTTTCCTGCAACCTATATTTATGTGGCATGGTCTCAAGGAACCTTCACCATTCTTTTCATCTACCTGCCTCTATATGTTCTCTAGTTTATCGTTGCCCTTCCTAAAAGGTCAAGAGTTAAGTAAACTACTCTAGATATGATCTGACTAAAGGAGAATAAAAAAGTACACAATCACCTCCCATTTCAAAGGGTATCATCATATGAGCAATACCTAAAATACTACTTGGGATTCTAAAGCTAAGTACTCTAAGAAAAATTGGGGAGGGAGAGAATATTTTCAGCTGGTGAGGAAGAATAAGGGGAGACTTCAGGAGAGCCATGTGAGATGAACCTTGAAGAAAAGGATTCTGGAAGGCTAACATGAAAAGAATGTATCCCAGACATGGGGGACCAGTCAGGTCAAAAGCATAGATATGAGAGATGTTATGTCAAGTTCAGATTAATAGGTATTCCCCAATTCACTAAGAATAGAGGGATAATGTAAAAGCAGGGGTACACTGTTGGGGCAGCCAGGTAGCCCAGTGGATCTCAGAGCACCATGTCTGGAGTCAGGAGGACCTGGGTTCAAAGCTGGCCTCAGACACTTCCTAACTGTAGGACCTTGGGCATTCACTTAAATCCAAATGGCTTGCCCTTGCTGCTCTTCTGCCTTAGAAGTGATACTAAACTAGAAGGTTACAATTTTTTTAAAAAGTCATACAGAGAAGAGTCATACAGAGAACCATACCCAGAATGTAGAGGACCTGAAATAATAGACTGCGGAGTTTGTATTTTCACCCTTGAGACAACAGGGAACCAGTGAAATTGTTTAAGCAAGTGAGTGAGACAGCTAGGTGGTAAATGGCCAGCATACTGGACCAAGAGTCAGGAAGACCTGAGTTCAAATCCATTTAACTTGTCTTCATCTCAGTTTCCTCATCTCTAAAATAGGGTTAATAATACTACCCACTTCCCAAAATTATTGGAGAAGATAAAAATGAGATATTTACAAAAGGGAAGGAAAAGGAGAAATCAATGAGTGTATCCCAAATTGCATGCCAAGTGTTTCAACTGGGCCATTTTCACATATCAGAATAGAATTTCCCCAACTGAAAAGATGAATGCAAAAAATGTAGAATATCTATGCAGGAATGCATTTCAGATTAGTACTGATCTATTTGCAGTCTTCCTTATAGTTGTGTTTGATTCTCTATATGTAGTTAATGGAGTTTAGCTCCTAATTAGGATGCCAGCTTCACCCCCCCAGAGAGAAAAGCTTTGTGGAAAAGAGTCATGATAGGCATACCTGAGGAACAACAAAGGCTTAACTTAGATACTCCTTCACACACTGTTTGCCACTTGAACTAATTATTTCTAACAGCATTGAATGCATGATTGAGTAAAGTAATAGGTATTTGTTGATACAGTAAAAGTACAAGTAATAGATTGTTGATAGACTAGTAGAAACATGTAAGAGGCTTCCCACTGAGTCTAAAAGTTTAATTATTGATTAGCGGTGTGCCTTGAGAATAGCTAGAAAGTCATAGAAATCGAGCAAGGAGTTTCTAAAATTTGATATTCAGGCAAGAGATATCCTTGAAGGAGGAGGAACAAAACAAAAAGGAAAATTACAAGGAAATGTCTTCCCATGTTTCACTGTTTAAATGGGCAAGTCTTGGCAGGATGGTTGAAAAGCAGGAGACGACTCCTGCTGCTATCAGCAGGGATCACTCTAAGTATCACAGATGTCATCATATATTATGACTAAGAGAAACAGTAAAAAGGAAGCAAGCACTGAATAAACACGGCTGTGCAAGTAAAGCTTCAAAGTCAATAAGCTTGACTGTCTAGTAATAGAGCACAAAGACTATTTGCATTATTGTAACTTAACATTTTCTCACAATTACATCTTTTTCCCCCCAGACTCATTAAATTCCTTATGCTGCCAGTGGACTATTGCAATAACTCATATCTCCATTAGTTGGTCAGACTGATGTGGAAAAGCAGAATTGTCTATGTGCACTATAATCCAATTCATTTCAACAAACATGCATTAAGTACCTTCTGTGTGTAAGATAGTATGTTAGGTATTGGGGTACAAAGGCAAAAAAGCAAATGCTCCTTTCTTCAAGGAGATTATATTAATTAGATCAAATTAAGGAAAGGATAAGTGCATGAAAACTTCAAAACAAGAGAGAGTAGGGGGCAGCTGGGTGGCTCAGTGGATTAAGAGCTCATTCTAGAGATGGGAGGTCCTGGGTTCAAATCTGACCTCAGACACTTCCTTGCTGTGTGACCCTGGGCAAGTCACTTAACCCTTATTACCTAGCCCTTACCTTTCTTCTGCCTTAGAACCAATACACATTATTGATTCTAAGACAGAAGGGAAGTGATTTATTTTTTAAAAAACACAAGAGAGAATGAGATGATAATAATAATAATAATAATAGTTAGCATTTAAATAGAGCTTACTACATGCCAGGCTCTATGCTAAGTGCTTTATAATTATTATTTATTTATATAATTAGGTGCTATTACTGCCCCCATTTTACAGATAAGGAAACTGAATCAGGCCAGGCTTTAAATAACCTGCCCCAAATCAATAGCTAGTAAGTTTATAAGGCTGGATTTGAACGCAAATCTGCTTGACTTGAGGTCCAGCACTCTGTTCTGTGCCACACACTTGCCTCTCAGAATAAATGTAAAGGTCCAGAGAGGAAGCTGTGACAAATCTGAGGAAGGAAAGATCCCTTTTATTCTCCAGGCTGAAGAAAGTTGTGGAAAGCTTCATAAACTAAGCTGGGTCCTGAAAGGTCTAAGGAATATCAACAATTAGGGAAAGGGATTTTACTGGGGAAAAGTAGAGAGTTCAAATTAGATAAATGACAGAATGCAAAGGCATTTGGATGGAAGTGGACAAGAGGAAAAGAGAAGGAAGAGATGGAGAATATTCTCACTTTACTAGAACATTATAATCACAAAACTTAATCCAGGAGAAGAACTGAGGAAATGATTTCCATCTTTGCAGAGGTAGAATACTATGGGTGTAAAATATTGTATATTTTATGAGATTTAGGGAATGTGTTAGTTGGTTTTGTAGAATTAATCCTTTTCTTTCATTTTTTTAAAAATCTGTTGTTTCAATTAATAGCTTGATGGGTTAAAGAATGTGGATGGATATGTTTGGAAATGAAAGTAATATAAAGAAATATCAATAAAACTCATAAAATGTATAAATATTATTATATTAGTCCAAATGAGAAGTGATGGTCCTGACCTAAGATGTGATGACTGTATGAAAGAAGCAGATATGAAAAATATTTGGAGGTATGGTCTATAAGAAATGGCAAATAATTGGATAAAAATGGTAAGAAATTGAAGAGGCAAGGACAACCCTGACACTGAAAATCTGAAATGTCAAACCTGGGTATTTGGAAGGATGTTCATAACAAAAATGGGAAAATAAGGAAGGGAAGGGGAAGGATAACAAATTCTAATTTCTACAACATAAGCATCCTCAATACTTGTTACGTCCCATATTTCCCATCTTTTTTCCTATCCTAGTTATCTTTTTTTGGACAGATTCTAGCCTGTCCATTCATTTCCTAAAATAAAATCCTCTAGAATTGAACAAAATATAGCAGTTGTGCCTTTCATTGCAACTTAGAATAGCATTAACATTTCAGGCTATCATGTCACACTGTTAAATTGTATTAGTCATTAAAACTTCTAAATATTTATTCACAGTAGTTTTCTCTTCACACTCATATCTCCTGTAAGTGAAAACATTTTAATGTGGAATTTTACATTTATCTCTCTTGAATTTCTTCCTATGCTATTTGGCCTGTTGTTCTAGATTGTCAAGGCCTTTTGGGGATCTGGGCTCTGTCATCCACATGTTAATTTTAGGTCATTTATAAATAATAAGTCATCCCTATGACCGTGCATCTAAGCCATTGATTGAAGCATTGAACAGTTCTCCTCTTAGCATGTTTATAGAAATATAAGACTTTCAGTCCAGCAATCCTAGGCAAGGGCTCCGACCATGAATTAGATGATTCTCATTTTAAAACTATTTACCAAAGATCGCATTTCAAAAGCCAACTCTGTATACATTAATTGTTGGAAGATTCAATAAATATTGATTTTTTATTACTGTTAAAATGCTTAGGTTAAAAAAAGTATTGAATTGATGGATTTCTGCTAAAAATATCTTTGGAACAGGCAGTTTTCTCTGGGTTAATAAGACTTAGATAATTTAGAAATATATCATACCTAAGAAAAGTTTTGAACAATAAGCAAATATTGAGGCAGTTAGAGGGATAGATTGCTGGGGTGGAAGTCAGGAAGACCCAAGTTCAAATGTGGTCTCAGACATTTACTCGAGCTAGTATGACTCTGGGCAAGTCACTTAATTTCTGTTTACCTTAGTTTCCTCAACTGTAAAATGGAAATAATAACAACACTTGCCTGTTGTAAGGATCAAATAACATAGTATTTGTAAAGCTCTTAGCCCAGTATTAGCACATGTTGTTTTTGTTATCGCTCAGTCCTTCAGTTGTCTCCGACTCTGTGACCCCAAGGACCGTACTTTTTTTTCTTGGCAAAAGATACTGGCCTGGTTTTCTATTTCCTTCTCCAGCTCATTTTTACAGTTGGAGGAACTGAGGCAAACAAAATTAAGTGACTTGTCTAGAGTCATAGAGCTTGTAAGTATCTGAGGCTGGATTTGAACTGAGGTCTTCCTGACTCCAGACTCTCTATTCATTGAACCACCCAACTGCCTCTTGTTAGCACATAGTAGGTGCTATATAAATGCTTATTCCTTTCACATCTTATTGGATCCAATTAACAAGGTTATAAAATGGAAATAATATAATGCTTGAGATAAATAATAGAGTTGATGAAGGCAATAAAGAACAGTAATGATTAAGGAAGTTATATAAACATTTGCTGTATATACTTAGACATCAAAAAGCTTCAGTTTCTTTTTTTTAGTCACTGAGCTCTACATATTACAAAACAGAAAGAAAATGAAAGGGGTAAGCAGTATTATATAGGGGAAATTCATAAGCAAATGTCATGTGCATTTGAAATAGCTCATATCAACAATCAGTTCCATTGATCAGAAAAAAAGAAAATGCAACCAAGGAAGAGGGGTAGCAAAAATGATGGGTCTAAGGTTTTTGTTAACTCATAACAAAAAGAATTGTTTTTTTTTATTTTTTTAAACCCTTACCTTCTGTCTTAGAATTAATACTCTGTATTGGTGTCAAGGCAGAAGAAAGGTAAGGGCTTAAAGACTAGGCATTGGGGGTTAAGTGACTTGCTCAGGGTCATTTATCTAGGAAATGTCTGAGGCCAGATTTCAGTCCAGGACCCCCCATCTCTAAGCCTGTCTCTCAATTCACTGAGTTGCCTAGAATCCCCCAAGAAGATTTTCTCTAAATTTTTCTCTTTTATTACAATGAAGTTAGTAAGCATTAATAAAGGCAAATATTTCCACATTTAAAGCACAACAACAAAAATGACCACATATTAAATTGTGAAACTCCATTACATACAACTTTAAAAACAAATATCTTTTGAATTTAGCAGTGCAATAAAAATTTTTAAAAGTAAACTGGCAAAAAATATTTCTCATATTACTAGTGCCCCCTTGTTTTTCCACTAATTGTGGTGTATCTTTTATTATACATATTTATGTGGCACTTCTTCCTACTTAGCAAATATATGTTTTGTTTTCATCTTCCTTAAGATCTAGCAGAGTACTCAGCATATATGGCAGGCACCAATCACACATGTTTACTAATTTGCAAAGTGCATCAAGTCAGAGTCAATAAACATTTATTAAATGGCAGACATTGTGCTAAGCACCGAAGATACAAAAATGGCATAAGACAGCCTCTGTGTTCAAGGAGCTCACAGTCTAATGGGGGAGACATCCCAGAAAAGGAAGCTGCCAAGCAGGGAGTTGGGAGGGATGTTACCTGATTCAGGAACTGGGAGGAGGAGAGGACAAGATGAAGTCATGCAGTTGGGGTGAGAGGAAATGATCTGAGGAGGTGTGAGTTTCTCAGTTGATTTCATCTTGCAGAATGATTAGTTTTTGCAGATGAGGAAGGAGAGGAACTAGGTGGGAAATGATAATATAGTTTCAAACCTTCCTTCCCTCTGGATTCTGGATAGAGATAGCTCTCAGCATATATCTAGTTTTCTGTTCTTGGGCTCATATGAAGACTCAAGACAGGATCTCTTACACCTACCTCTCTCTAGGGATGCTTTAATTTACTCCTAAGAAAAAGATGGTGAGGATTGAGAATCAGGATGCTTCATCTGACTTGATTTTTGTTCGACTCCTCTCTACTATTTTCCTTTCCCAAGGGAAAAGGTTAGCCCCAATCAATCCCCAGCTACTAATCTCCAACCCCAAACTCAGGGACCTCGTCTTTCCTCCCAATATTTCTTTTCCAACCTTAGAGTTAGACTGGAAACAAATGAATGGCTAGTCCTCTGATTGAAGCATAATCCCTACCTCCCAGTGGTCCTTCCTCCAATCTTCTATCAATAGTGTCCCTGAGGTTTTTACCCTGCAATCCTCTTCTCCGCACATAGGCAGTAAAAGTGATCTTATAGCAGATGCTGGGACAATATGGCAAGGACCTCTACACTTCCCACCTAGTTATTTCTTGTCTTTCCCTAGAACATGGAAGAAGGTGACAAATAAATTCTACCATCTGCAAAAAAAAACTAGAGTTCTAATCTTCTCTCCTGCTTACTTTTTATTTGAACAACCTTTTTCAATCAATCAATAACAACACATTTGTTAATTTCCTACTACTGTGCTAAATACTTGGGATACAAAAGGGAAAAAATGGAAAAATCCCTCTTCTCAATAAACTTATATTTTCTAGACCTCAGTTTCCTTGTTTGCAAAATAGAACAGCCTAGATGGTCTCTTAAAATGTTCCCTTCTAGCTCTAAACCCTGCAATCCTCTGAACTGCTGTTCTAGCATAATTCAGTCTGTCTTTTCAGTTACTGCAAACGGTGCAAATATCTCTCCATCCTCCTACTTCCCCTAAATAATTAAAGGCTGTTTAGTTCCTAAATGAGTCTAAATTTGCTTAGGAGGGAAAAGTTGCCTTTTCTAGTCCTAAGAGGGCAGGATAGAAAGCAGGATCATGGTAAGCCTTCTTTTTGTATTTATTTTTAAGTACAGAATGTATTTATTCCCTAGATGTCCCATAAATCACCTTGACTTTGGTTCCTGAATTTAGGATTTTTGACCATCATATAGTGAGCTTGGTAAAGTTGCTGCTGAAACCCTGCTGATAAACTTTTACCTTAAACACTGTAGGTAGGTTTTGACAAATAAACTTCTAGGTCCCTTATCAGGAAGCTTTCTCTGAATTTTTTCAAATCTAGTTTGGACACTACACACAACCAACAGTACTTTCTATCCTGTCGGCTCATAAAGGTTACATCAGTGGTTGATGGATTTGCTGCTGCTACATACCCAGACCTCCTTGTGACCCTGCATCTTAAATTCCCTCTGCCTCATGCTTTGACTTAAATAAGAGCCAGCCCACCTCCACTTGTGACATCAGGCTGATATGTCTGTCTTTTGTTATCCAGCAGTCTATAGCTGTCTGTGTTATCATGCTTCAGAGTGCCCTCGTAGACCTTTTTTTTTGGTCCTCCACATTTGGTAGTGCCCCATTTCAGCTATTCACATGATATTAATAGTTGTTATTCTAGTTATTTTCAGTTGTGTCCATATCAACACAACTAGCCTGATTTCACTATAGTCCTATGGAGATTTATTGGTAATAGACTGGCCCAAAAACAACATATTAGTGAGGATCACAACAAAAAATTTTGTTTCATACCTATCAGTTCAACAAATATGTGTTCTTTCATATGCTGAAGGGGAGGAGAGAGAAAAAGAGAGAGAGACAGAGACAGAGAGAGAGAGAGAGAGAGAGAGAGAGAGAGAGAGAGAGAGACAGAGAGAGAGACAGAGAGACACAGACACAGACACAGACACAGAGACACAGAGACACAGAGACAGAGAGAGGGGAAAAAGGAAAGTTCTTGCCCTCAAAGAGCTTATATTCTTCTGGAATTAGGGAGTAGGGGAAATACAACTTCTAAACAAGGGTGAGGACACTAATAACTAGAGGGATCATATAAGGTTTCAAAAGGGGAGGTGAAGGAAGGATAAAGATTTTCAGAGTGGAAATAAAGAGGAAGTACATTCCAAAAATAGGAGACAGTTTTTTACAAATACATTGGAGTGTTTAATGAGGAATTGGAGTGAGTAAGAGTCTTTAGGATCCAGTCTTTAGGATCACGGTCTTGAAAGGGATAAGAGATTTTGGACAATAGAACTGAAGGGATGGCAGGATCTAATGAAGATTTTTTAAAGGTTAAAGGCATGTTTATATAGGTATCAGGAAGGGACAAAGTAAAAAATGTGTGTAGATAGACTGAGAGAAAGGGAATAAGTACTTGCGCAAGCTCCAGAGGAAGCAAAATTGTATGGGATCATTGAAACAGGCAATTTTTCTAGACTTGTCAAAGAGAAGAGCCATGTGATCTTTGGAAACTGGAGCAAAGAGCAGAAGATGGCCATAGAAGATTACAGGAGCTTTGAAGTATAGAAGGAAGATATGAGGGTGCTCACAACATATGACTTCGATTTTCTCAGCTCATTAAAGTGTCAGCATAAGTTATATGCTGGAAGAGAGAAGATTGGAGAAGGTGATTCTGGTAGTTTAAAAGGGTCCCAAATCAGAGGAAAATAAAACCATGCAGTAGTGAAAGCCCAGTTGAGATTAGATAACTTGAATTATGATAGACTCATTGATTACATGACTTCCTCAAATAACATTCAACAGTAAAGAAGTAAGTTGGAAGCAGTAAATAAGGAATTAGGATAATAGGTAGGGAGGGGAGGTCACCTTGGGGAAAACCTAAACTCAAAACAACTGACTCTTCCCTTCATCTAGCTCCTCCTTCTCCTGACTCCTTAACTCTAGCCTGTTCTCACTCTGGAACACCTAAAAGTCATCAAAGCACTGAAGTTAAATATAATACCACTTCTAGAGAAACTGAATCTTTTACTGCCCCATCATATAGTCAGGGCTGAGGAACTTTAGTCTGGAAGTACATTTAATTCTGTATCTTCATAAGGCCATAGTCTTTTAATCTTCTGCCTATAGAATTTGTTAGCCTCAATCTACTTTTCCACTTTATGTTCAATCTCTACATTTCTGGGCAGCATATTGCCTGCAAAGGAATAGTTAGCTACCAATTCTTAGTTCTGGAGTTTCTTACTGATACCATCCTCCTCTAGGATTTCTATGTTTAGCCATCAATGGGACCTGAATGCCACCTGGTGATTGATGAGTTGTATTGCTTGCATATCTCATATGCAATATTGCATATGAGATGATAATGTAGTTACCTTTTAGTAATTGTAATGTTTTTCAAATTTCTTTGATAAATAATGTGGTTTTGATTCTAGGTATGCTTATGCTAGATTCCTTCTAAACTAAACTAGTGGATTTGTGATTTTTGTTGTTGTTGTTGTTTTACTTTTTAAGACTTGCTCTTCCCACCAATTTGTCTTCCCACCACATGTCTATGGAATGGCCCAGAAATCAAAGTTTCTGCATTTGAATTCAGGTTAATCTATCATTATGTGTGATTTATATCTTATGTTATGCTGTACTCATCATAATTGGTTTAAAAAATAGAAGGGGGTGGCATTTTCAACTTTTCCAACTCCTTGGAAATATTTCCCGAGATTCAAGCATTTCTGCTTTCCCCATACACTGAAATTCCTCATGGTCAGTTTCCAGGTCGAATTTGTCTAGTTGCTTACCAGAACCTCTTTTTCTTCTTTGGCTAATTGCTGTCATGATTACATAGAAATTTATTTTGGAAGGAGGGTATGGAGGGTTATCTATCAGAAGGTTTCTGGACATTTTTGGAACCTTGAAAACAAATAGCTGTTTGACTGCAAAAGTTACAGATTAAATTGAACTTGAAAAGAAAGAGAGACTTAGGCAGAGGATAGTCAACCTCATTTCCATAAGCAATCCATCAGAAAGTTTGAGTTCCTTGTTAGTATCAATTCAAGATCTAGACAGCTGACAGATGAGGGCCATTTTACTTTCTGCTGTCCTCATCATCTTATATGTTCCTAATGCTACCTATATGATAGTTACTTCCTTTATATTGATTTTCTATTGATTTTTGTATCCCAACATAAAACCCAATAGGTATGCTACTCACAGGAGATTTCTTTTTGGTCTCTTTCTTGTTTGGTGTGATCATTCCACACTTAAAGAAGTTTAACAGATCCAGAGTAATACAATATTAATATACCAAGGAAGCATTTGCTAAATAGATTTCTAGATTGTGGTCTCAGTTTCTTTAGCTACAAAATAGGAAAATTACCCTTATTATTTATTACATAGGACTGTTGTGAAGAACTATTGAAATAATATATATAAAGTGCTTTGTAAACTTTAAAATGCCTCATAAGTATCAGCTACCACAATTAGGCAATATAAGAGTATAGCCAACTCTCCACATTCATATAGCCAAAACAATGGAACAAGGCTGTGTGTTGATTCATCTCATTGTATTCTAACCAAGGAAACACTGTCCTTGAAGTTGAGTAGAGTTTTATACCTAGAGTTTAGAATTCTTATACTCTTCCTTTCAATTTCCAGGAGCACAGAGACTCCCCCCACCCATGTACACCCATCTAACACATTCCATTTAGCTGTCCTATCCTTAATCATTATCCTTATTTGGCATTTGTCAACTAGACCTTTATCCTGGACTTGTTACTGTCACCATTCTGATTCATTGCCTGCAGCCCAAAATCCTTCATCCACTCAAGGTCAGACTCATATCTTGGTGCATAATAATTAACTAATCAGATAAATTAATTAACACTGGTTCAAATCCTGCCTTAGGCAATTATTAGCCCAGGCAAGTCAACTAACCTTTGAGCCTCAGTTTCCTCTTCTGTAAAATGAAGTTTGACTCAATAAACTCTAAAGTCCCTTCTGCTCTAAATCTAAGATCCTATGTTACTCTGTGCTAATGAAAGAAGGTAATAGGAACTCCTGAAGACTCTCCTTATACTTCCAAACTAACAACTAAATTTTAACAGGTACTTTCTAGAGATAATAAGGCAGCTAAGTAGTGTAGTGGCTAAAACAATGAATGTAGAGTCCGGAAGTCTTGGAAAAATCACTTAATTTCTCTGTGCCTCAGATTCCTCATATATAAAATGAGAACAATCATAATAGCACTAACATTCTAAGGTTGTTGAGAGAATAAAATGTGATAATATTTGTAAATTGCTTTGCAAACTTTAAAGTTCTAAATAAATTCTAGCTATTATGAAAAAGTGATTATTATTTAATCTTCATGAATGTGAATATTTCAGATAGAATGATAGAAATGCATAAAACAATATAAATGAGTCTATTGTTCAATCTCACTGGCATCGAGTGAAAAAAATGTGGTTAAAACACAATTCCCCTATTAAAGACTCCTCCATGTCTCATCCCAGTGTGGAGGTGACATTAGTGATCACCATGCCAGAACATCTCAAACTCCTCAAGGTCTCACCAAACAGGAAAACGTTGTCAGGGTAGGTGATAGATACTCTGTGACTCTCATCCGCTGACCAGCCTAGATAGCTTAGGATGAGCTCATTGCAAAATGCGTAGCTACAAGGGAATGAATAATATTTTTTTAGCCACAGCAATTCATAAAATTGTCCTCTAAGAATGAGGAAACTATACTGATGGACCAAATGTTCATTCTGAAGAAATCACACTTCTTTTCATGTATTGAAGTGAATAAAATATGGCACAACTCTTCAGAAAGGTAAATTCTAAGAATATTATCCCCAAATGACTCTTCTCTCTGAGAAGGTTACCATCCTCTGACCTAAGAAAAAGTTCTGGTTCTTCTGTTCTCAGCTATCTCAGTAATATTCACCAGAGATCTTAAAAAAAACCAAAAAGACAGAGCAATTATTGCCCTATTGAAGTTAGGTATAAAGGATACTCACAAGAATGGAAAGATAAGGTATTTTCTTTTGTGGAATAAAATAATTCTGATGTTTTAAAAGAAATCGTTTAAAGAACTGAAAACAGCTTTCTTTAAAAAGCCATGAATCACCTCAAAACTTCTTTTTTAAGCCCCATGCTGCTTATTGCATGTGCTTTCTGGGGTGATTCATTGCTCTGACTTTGCAGCCCATTGATATCAAAACCACTTTGTGTAAATGTTTCTCTGTCTTATTGTTCCTCTGGCAAAATGGAAAGTCCCCGTGATGGCACTTGGAATAATGTATCCGTGAACCTGGAATATCCTTAACTTCTCTCCCTGGTGTAGTCGATACATACCATCAAGCTGCAAATGTTTTAGGATTGTTTCAGAGCCTTCTAGGTCCCTTTCATACAGGGATCAGACAAAGAGATTCTTAAGCTCTGAAATACTGTTTTCACTAGAGGATACTGCAAACTGCAATTGTGTTTGTGTTTCCCTTCTAGTTCCTTTAGAAAATCACTATAATTACATCAAGTAGAGAGTCCAGATTATATGCATAAAGGACTTTTTTTTACATTTCAAATTACAAAAAGACATTTTTGTCTCTACTCTAATTTTCTTTGATGTGTTTTAAGTTAGAATAGCAGCTCCAGCCTTCATTTTGTGGTATTAAAGGAACATTTAAAATCTGTCATTCCTTATTATTCTACATACAATTAATTTGTACCTAATACTTTTTGGGGGGTGTGGTGTGAATAGTTGTTGTCAGATCCAAGGTCATGTGGAAATTTTTATGTGGGAGGTTAAAAACAATCTCATCCCAATAAAATGAATAATGAGGGGGCAGCTGGGTGGCTCAGTGGATTGAAAGCCAGGCCTAGAGACGGGAGATCCTGGGTTCATATATGACCTCAGACACTTCCTAGCTGTGTGACCCTGAGAAAGTCACTTAACCTCTTTTGCCTAGCCCTTACTGCTCTTCTGCCTTAGAACCAATACACAATATTGATTCTAAGACAGAATGTAAGTTTTTTAATGAATAATAAAATTAATAATCAATATTTAGATAACATTTTATAGTTTGCAAAAATAATTTTCCTCCCCTCAGCCCTATGAGATAGGCAGACTAATAATAGGAACTCCCCCTCCCAAAATGTCATTTCAATATAAATTACTTAATGTAAAGACATCCCTGAGAAAGATGGCTCAGTTCAAGATATCAGAAGTCTGTTTTTGGTCAAGTCTGGCCAGAGTTCTAGGATAATCATTTCTAGTGCCTAAAATTTATAGAATGATTTAAGGTTTAATACAACAACCTCACAAGTTATTATTATTGCTCACATTTTTACATATGAAGAAATTGAGGTTGAGAAAATTTAAGAAACTTACCCAGGGGCATACCTCTCTCTAGTAACTCATTAAGGCAGTATTTAAACTTGGGTCTTCCTTTCTTCAAGTCCACTACCACATCCTCTGTGCCACTTATACACCTTGTAAAACCTAGAGAAACTAGACACAAAATATTCTTCCTGGATGACTAAGGAAAATTTCGCCAGAAAAGGCTAGCTTAGGTTAAGAAGGAACTAGAAAGTGATAAAGGGACAAATCTTTTCATTGCAAAAGGACCTAAATATTAGGGGAAACCCCACTAAGCTGAGCTCAGTGAATAAAATAGAAATGTCATAGCACCTCATATTTGGAGATGAAAGGGACCTTAGAGGTCACCTAATCCAGCCCCTTCATTTTCCAGATAAAGACTGAGTCCCATAGGATAATTAGCTTGCCCAAGGTTACATAGACACTTAAGTGGCAGAGCTAGATTCTTAATCTCCAGAGATCCTTTTTCCTTTGCTCTTTGCTGAATGCTCTAAACTACTTGTATATATATACATATATATATATATATATATAAAATACATCCCTAGAAATTTATTCAAACTGTTATAAAGCAACTTTGTGCTATGATGATGATGTCTATATAACCCATTACAGAGTGAAGTTTCTAGGGATGTATTATATNTTACAAGAAATCAAGCCATTCGCCAACTAACAAATAGTCAAGGGATAGGAATAGGCAGTGTTCAGATGAAGAAATCAAAATTATCAATTATGACATGAAAAAGTGTTCTAAATACCTCCTGATTAAAGAAATGCAAATCAAACAACTCTGTGGTACCACTTCATACTTAGCAGATTGGCCAATATGACAGTAAAGGAAAATAATAAATATTCAAGGGGATGTGGCAAAATTGGGACACTAATACATTGCTGGTGCAGTGGTAAATTGATTCAACAATTCTGGAAGACAATTTGGATTTATGCCCAAAGGGTTTTAAAAGAATGCATGCCCTTTGATGCAGCAATAGCACTGATGAGTTTGTGCCCCAAAGAAATAAAAACAAAATGGCGAGTGTCCTGTTTGTACAAAAATATTTATAGCTGTGTTTTTTGTGGTGGCAAAAAATTGTAAAATGAGGGAGTGTCCCTCAGTTGGGGAATAGCTGAACAAACTGTGGTATATGATAATGATGGAATACTGGAGGATTTCTATATGAATTGGAGGAACCTCCATGAACTGAGACAGAATGAAATAAGCAGAACCAGGAGAACATTGTAATCAACTTTGCTAAGAGCAATGCAACGATCCAGGACAATCCTGAAGGACTTATAAGAAAGAATGCTATCCTCATGGAGAGAAAGAACTATGAGAATAGAAACATAGAAGAAAAACATGTGGTTTATCACTTCCTTATATAGGTATGTGATTTGGGGTTTTCATTTTAAAAGATTATTACAAAAATGAATGATATGGACATAGGTATCGAGTGACAATACGTGTATAACCCAGTGGAATTGCTTGTCAGCTCCAGAAGGGTGCAGGAAGAAGAGGGGAGGGAGAGAATATGAATCCATGTAACTATGGGAAAATACTTTTTAAAATAATACATAAAATTTATATATATATAAAGAATTATTTTAAGTAATTTGAGATGCTTAGCCTAGAAGAGTGAAGCCTTGTTAAGAGGTAATCATTGCTTTCATACATTTGAAGGACAATCCTTTGTAGAACAATTAGACTTGTTTTCTTGGGACCAAAATGTAAATAGGAACAATGAGAAGATATCACAGAAAGGCAGATTCAGGCTTGATTTAAGAAACAAAATGTTCTATTAGAGGTATTCAAAGGTGAAATGAGCTCCTCGAAGGAAGTGAATTCCTCTATCTTGGCAGTCTTCACTGAAAGACTAGAAGGTCAATTTTTGGGTATGTTGTAAAAGCAATTTTATTCAAGGCTTCAAGATTCCTCTTAATTTTGATAGTCTGTGATTCTCTAAATCAGACAACTCCATCTCAAACTGCTTGATGTAACAGTTTCCAATTTCTCTCCAAAGATTTAGCTTCATAAATTACAGCCCTCCATCCTTCTATAATCCACTGCCTTAGTAATTCCCAAAGTGGGTGCTACCACCCCCTGGTGGGTGCTGCAGCAATCCAGGGAAGCTGTGATGGCCACACGTTTTTTGTATTACATTCTATTCTGAGTTCAATAAATAGTTTCATAATTTCCAGGGGGCACTAAGTAATATTTTTTCTGGAAAGGGGGCAGTAGGCCAAAAAAGTTTGGGAACCACTGCTTTAGAGGAATAACCCAGTTGGGTGATAATAATGGAAAATTTCCAAGAAGTTTTCTGTTGGAATAGTTGGGTTAGTTTTATTATTTTGTTATTTTTGCAAGTTCTTCAAAAATGTTATTTCAAAGTGTACATTGCCATTTTCAGTTGATTTTAAATGGTCATAAACTATTCTATTCCCTGGGGAGAACCATTCAAAGATATATGTATCTTTGAATGAATATATGCATATATATATGTATATATATAAAAGATCTGTGTATATGATATGTAGAGTATGTGTGTGTGTATGTGTGTTTAAATTGAAGGGAAGGGTGAGTTTTGACTTATTATTTCATTAGTAAAGAAATACCAAGGTAGAATTTCCCTCCATTAATACAAGACATATTCCTCAAGTTAACATCTCTCTACTGTTAGGTGTTATATACTAAGGGAATACAAATCAGCTATTATTCTAAATAAAACTACTAAAATGGAAAATTGGGTACATCAAGTTTAAATCATAGATTCTAAAAGTAAATGTGTATGACTTTTTGATTATCTACTCATTTGGTTTCATCATAATTCCCCCCCTAAGTCCATTAGCATGAACAATTAAGAGCTGACTATACAGGTTGTATATTATTAACTGATTAACTTATTATATTAAAATTGGTTTGTAAGTAGAACTCAAGATGTGTTATCCCAGAGAAGTAATGTTATAAATGCTACTTGCATTTTCAAGCCAACCCATAGAATTCTATTTAGCCCACAAGCTATCTGACAGTATTATTAAATACATCAAAGGAGATCGTGGATGGAAAAAGTACTTTGTATAATGTGATGTAAAAGTATTTTGAAAACCTTAAAAGACTATATTAAGGTCTGTTACTGTAATAGTAGTAGTAAAGTTAAGTAATAATAATGGCCTTAATTTCTAAGTCTCATGTAAAAGCATTTATTATATTATATTATAAAAGCACATCTACTATTTTTTTAAAAAAGTACCAGTTACTAGGGCTACAAAGTAAAAAAAAAAAGTAAATAGTCCCTGTCTTCAAGGAGTTTATATTCTACCAAAGACCTCTGAACCTGAGCCCTAAACCTTAGGACTCTACTCCTATCCCTAAAGAGGTCAACAAGTGAAATGGGGATAAGGTATCAAGACCACTAACTTGGTACCACCTTGACAACCAGGAAAATTTGAGAGATGAGGTTGTCAATAATATCAAGAAAGCTCTAATCACAAAGATCATTAATCATTTCAGGCATTCCAAGCAGAAAGAGTTGGCACATAAACACATAAAAATGCATGAAATAAAACCACTGATTTGAAAATAATCTAGGTATGTCTCTTTCTCAAGTGATTTGAAAATCTAAATTATATGCACATCATTTGGACTAGAGAGAGAGGAAGGAGCTCAAGAAAACTGTTAGATCGCGAGCCCTCTCTACTTTCTCCTTTATCCTCCAGAGTGCATGTCCTGGGTGGCCAAGACAATACCTAGAGGTGGTAGTGAGGTTCTGTGTAGGGCCACCACTCCTCAACACTTCCCTTGATGTTATTAACTGACTTCCCCTGCTGCAATATACCAATGTTCTTGCTACGTTGGATTGTAATACTGCTCCAAGGAATAACTGCAAGGAGAGATTATATACAGATGGCAGAAGGTGGTGCCCATTAATGTGTAGCTGCTACAGCTGTACCACCTCTAGGGCAAAGTCTAACCCATCCACAATTCTGATTGTAGCCTGAAGAAGTAACGTAGAAGGAGACAGACACTGAGGAGACCCCCATCCCAGCGTCTGGGTTAGAAGGATCTGTAGATTTCTGATTATTAGCATTCAAATCATCAAGATTTTTATTATACATGCAAAAAGAATGGAATAAAAAGAATTTTGTAAAAGTGGTTGAAATCACAACCTGTACATTCTGATCATCTTAATTCAACTTTGCTTTAAATGGTTACCTTTTATCCTCAGTAATGTTCACTGAGTGCTTATTGGGTCTAAAATACTAAAGTACAGTGGAGGAATATGAAAAAGTGGAAGAGACGTGGCCTTTATTTTTGAGAATCTCTCAAGTCTACTAGAGGAGATAGTGAGAAGAAATTTAAAATATGCTAAAATTATAAATAACAGAAGCAGTATTCATAACTAGAAATGAATTGTTTTCTTTTATTATTCATCCATAGTAGTTAAACTACCATGGTTATCTTTTTAATATGCCAGGATAACTGGGAAACACACATATATATGTATAAATATATATATATAGTATATATAATTAATTATTTTATCTTATTTTCTGAATATGAAATAAATAGTATGTTGTCAGTGTACAGAACACTGGCTCTCAGTTTTACATTGCCTATCATAATTATCAAACATTCAATTAGAAACATCCATTGAGGCAAGGTCTTGGAAAAGCAGGCCCTAGACAGATTCTTCCAGATCAAATATTTTAGCCTATACATTTGTGTGATTCTTTTAATTAATTTTTTTTTCCTTTGGAAGTCTGAAATATCTGAAAAACAAAACAAAGCAGCTAAACAGAAAGGGAGCCAAAAGTCCCATACATTAAGGATCCTCAACAGAGTGAAGGTCGGGAATTCTCAAAGGGGAATCTATGAAGCAATGGCCTAGAAATTCAGCAACTGCTGAATTTCAGTAAGACAGCTGTGATTGGTGACTATCACTCAGTAAGAAGTCTGATCCGCTTTGCCTTCAAAATGTCCACTTCCATGAGGACTTTCAAAGGCATTTTCTTCCTTTGGTTAAATGCATGAGATCTACACTTTTCACTTTCAGAAAAAAAGATTCATTCACTTAAATATTTGAGCATCTACCATTATGAGTTATATTGTTGCTTTAATTAATATTTTGCATCAACGATTAAATTTTAGATCCCTTGGAAATTGCTGTAATTACAATCTATTAGCTTTTACTGAGGCATATTAGTGTAGAGCACGCAAAGAACAGATCTAGCTCCTTTCCTCAGGGAGCTTACATTCTAAGGAAAAGTGGGCAACCTAAATGATCTTTCTGTCTCCCTTTTCCTTTTTTGATCCCTTTTAAACTCCATCTTGAATTGAGATTATTTTACAGCTGTGTACAAAACAAATGAGAAATTATGGGATCAGAGACCTAGAACTGGAAAGAATCTCAGAGATCATCATCTAAACAAACATGTTTATTTTATAGATGAAGAAACTAAAGCCCAGAATGTTTAAGGGGCTAATGTAACAGTATGTAGGTAGTGAGTGGCACAACTAGAATTTTAATCCAGATCTCTAAATTCCATATCATTTCATCTGTATTTATCTTATCTGGATTTAGAGGCAAGAAGACCTGAATTGAATCCATGCTCTGCTACTTACTACTAGTTTGAATTTGGACGAGTCATTTAATCGAATTTCATATCAGTTCTTTATTAGTAAAGTTAGGGAGTTGCTCTAAATAAATTCCAAATTCCCAAAATGTAGTAAAGGCTGGAATTCTATATGAATTATCAAACGCTTGGACCCTAATTTTAGAAATACATTTCCTAGACTACTTGCTGTCATGTCTCTTCAGGTTTTGAGGTCTCTATTCACTGGACATTATTATTATTCAGCAAATGTATCTTTCATTGGAAAGTAGTGGGAATCTCTCTGGAGGTCATGCTCTTAACCTTTCTGTTGAGCAAACTTGAAAGAAAATTTAATGCATTGAGGTAACAAGGTAATATGCTGACTTCTTACATTTTCCAGAATAATTCACCTCCTTGCCTTCATCCTTTCCTTATTGTGAGTAGTTTTTGAAGTACTTTCAGATGGCTTATTTTCACACAAATCAAAAAGTTATCATCTTCAATCATTGTACAAGTGCCTTTGTAGATAGATGTTTTAAACGTAGGTGTAGCGAGTATGTAGAACTCGGCTGTAAAAAAACTAGTCAAACATCCTGAAATAAATGTGCTGATATTGTTGGCCTGAAATTGTCCATGTTTAAGATACAGACAGTTAAACATTTTTCTCATCTTCCATGTCTATCCATGTGTGCGTGTACATGAGAGTATATAGCTGTTGAGCGCATCACCATCTAAAATACTTCAATCCAACATAAAATAGCTGTAACAATTGTTATATGGCACATGTTTTAACTTGTGAAAAATTTTTTTAAACCAAAATGTGTTTTGCTTATGTCTGGAGATATTTCCAATCTATTTTGCTTGTGCCAGAAATGATTGAAAATGATGGAGATAAAGACCAGAGAGAGACCTCTATTTTGAGTTCACTCAGACATCATCATGTATTATTAGCCGACCACTGCATGCAGAAGGACATTGTGGGGAGATTGGACATGAAGAAGAAGGGGAGGAAGTCAAAGATGCCAATGTTGCATTCAAAAAGCTCAAAACTCTTAAAGGAGAAAAACAGAAAAAGTTTAACTTTCAGCCTCCTCCCTCCACATTCTCAACTGAAGACTTTTACTGGAAAAAAAAATGACCACTCCTTCTCTCCTCCTTATCAGATATCCTTCCCATGTCTTCTCCCACTATCTCTTTCTTCACTCCTGTCCCATACAAAAGGAATAGGCCTTTTCCTTGCCAAGGAACATCCCATTCTGTCCTTTCTTCTCCAGCAGATGGTCTCTTTTATGAATCTCACTCTATCACTATTATTCATTATTTCCATGTCTCCTGGCTGTTCCCCTACTGCCTATAAATGTGCCCATTTTTCCGCTACCCTAAAAATCAAAGAAAAACAACTTTTACTTAACCTTATCATTCTCTCTAGCTACCATAGCCTATCTCTCCCCTTCATGGCTAAATTTCTTAAGAAAGCCTTCTATAGTAGCTGCCTAAGTTTCTTCTTATTCCCTTCTAAATCTCATCAATATTCAACTCTAATAGTAATCTCTTAATTGCCAATTCCAAGGGCTCTTCCTCAGTCTTCTTTTGTTCTGTCTTTTTTGTTTAATTGTCTTCAGCCTTTGATAATGTTGCTTACCATCTCTTCCTCTATATTCTCTTCTAAGTTTTCATTATAGTTATGTGCTAGTTCTTCTCCTAACTTTATCATGACTCTTTCTCCATTTCTTTTGCTTGAACTTAATGTAAGTCAAGCCCACTAACTACAGGTATTCGTCAAGAGCCTGTCCTGGACCCTCTTCTTTGTTTATACTGTCTTGATTGGTAATCTCATAAGATTCTCGATTTTTCTCTTTCTACAGATAATTCTTAGATCTTTTTATCCAACTCTGATCTCTCTCCTGAAGATCACCAACAAACAGCTTGGATACTTTGAATTGGTTATCCTATAGACATCTCAAACTCAATATGTCTAAAATAGAATTCATTCTATTTCTCCCCAAACCATTTTGCCTTCCTAACTTCCCTGTTTCAGTCAAGAGTACCAGCATCATTCCAGTCACCTGGGTTCTCACCCTTGATGTCATCCTCGATTCCTTAGTCATATTCCACACATCTAATCTGTTGCCCAGTCTTTTTGCTTCACACTTTAAAAACATCTCTCATATATGCCTCCCTTCTCTCTACTCATACCGTTGCCACCTGGGTCTAGGTCTTCATCACCTCAAGCCTGGACCATTGCTATATCTTCTTGTTAGCTTCTCTGCCTCAAATCTCTCCTTTCTAATCCATCCTTCTCTTGGCTGCCAGAGTGATTTTCTTGAATCACACATCTGTCCATGTCAATCCCCCTATTCATTAAACCTCAGAAGCTTCCTATTATCTCCATGGTTAAATATAATACCTTATATTTGGTTTTTTAAACCATTTGCAACTTGTTATCCTCCTACCTTTTGAATCTTCTTGTGCCTTGTTCCTCTCTATGTATTCTCTGATTAGCAACACTGTCCTTGTTCTTTCTCACATGCAATACTCCATCTCTAGCTCTGTGCCTTTTTACTGAATGTCTGTACTCCCCTCCCCTTGAAAAGCTCTTCCTCCTCATCTCTACCTGCAAGCTTCATTATCTTCCTTCAGGACTCAGCTCAAATCTCATCTTCTGTAGAAGTTAAGATTTCCCTACCCCAGGCCCCTATCCAATGGCTAATCCTTTATCTCTTGGATGGACAATTTTTACCTACTGTCTCCCCCCTTTAGAATGTAAATTGATTGAGATAAATTGATTGTGTTTTTTTTTTCATTTCACTTATTATGACATTTATAAGGAAAATAAGGAATAAGGAAAATAGGGAATATATTTTATTATAAGGAAAATAGGGAATATATTTTATGTTATAAGGAAAGGGCAGCTAGGTAGCACAGTGGATCGTTACCAAGGATGGAGTCAGGTATATCTGAGTTTAAATCCAGCTTCAGACACATACTAGCTATTTGACAATGGGCAAGTCACTTAAACCTGTTTACCTCAGTTTTCTCATCTGTAAAATGATCTAGAGAGGGAAATGGCAAACCACTCCAATATCTCTCTCTGCCAGGAAAGCTTCAAATGGGCTCACAAAGGGTCAGACACACAACAGGTCAGACACAACTGAAAAGTAACTGAACAACAATAAATAATTATTATTTCTATAAGAAAAGGAGTTTTATACAAGATAAGTTTCTTCTTTTGCTTGAAAAGTGATTGATTAGTAAAATATGGATCATTATGTTCTTAAAATATCTTCAACTATCATGGAGAATAAGTGTCATATAGTCTACTATCTGATTTTTTTAAGGCAACTGTGCTCATTTTCAAAATGTATATCATACAGAAGTTTTTTTACAAGCCCCCTCATTACTACGAGAGAGTCAAACTATGCATGTAACCAAACAAGAATTCTGTAAAAGCCCAGAGGAAATTGCCTCCTACAAATGCCTTAGGCACTCCAACTAATTTTAAAGAAATTAGGACTAGGCTGCTCAAAAAAAGCTTACAGTTATAAAATATGCATGGGCTTTACCTACAGTGGCCAGTGCCGCTTGCTTCCTTCCCATTCTAGTTATTCTTGCTTTCTTCTAATGCTTTCTACAGACTGATAGAATGAGGGAGCCATAAGAATGTTCAAATATCATAAGTATCACATTTAAAAAAAATAAAGAACAGGCTGAGGAAAATATTTTGAATTATGAATTTCAAGTGTTACTAGAAAGAAAAAGATACTGGCCAGGAGTCATCAAGTCTGGATGGAAGTTGTTAGATCTAAGTATTACTTATTTATTATGTAATCTTGTTAAAGTCTCCTAAAAAAAGAGATTAAAAAAAAAACTTACCTTCTGTCTTGGAATCAATACTGTGTATTGGTTCTAAGGCAGAGGAGTGGTAAGAGCTAAGCAATGGGGGTGAAGTGACTTGCCTGGGTTCACACAGCTGGAAAGTGTCTGAGGCCGGATCTGAACCCAGGATCTCCCGTCTCTAGGCCTGGTTCTCAATCCACTGAGCTACCCAGCTGCCCCCCAAAAAGAGATTTTCACAAAATCTAGGAAGGCTTTTATGAACCGATGCAGTCAGGAGTAAGCATAACCAGGAGAATCCTTTATACTATTGCATTAACATCATAAAAATAAGCCATTTTGAAAAACCTTAGAGCTATAATTGATCCAGTGATCAATCATGAACACCAACAATGAAGCATGTAACACATCTCATAACAGAGTTATCATGCAGAATGAGACACACAATTTTAGACATTGTGATTATTAGGATTTGTTTTGCTCGAGAATTTATTTGTTAAAAGACTTTTATTTTCTTTCTTTTTCCTTTGATGAGGCATACAGAGAAGAAAAAATAATATGCTTCATAACTTTTATGTATATAAATATTTATGTAAATATGTATAAATTTTAATGTTAAAAAAAGACAAATAAGAGTTCCTTATACTTTCTGGGCATTGGTTTCCTCGTTTGTAAAACAGAAATAACAATAATTCAGTGTCAGTCATTGTGAGAATCAAATGAGAATACATTTGAAACAACTTCATACACAGTGAAGCACAAACTCTATAAGGTATTGGTATTTATTTATAGCCTTTTATTTGCATATTAATAGCCCTATCATTTAATTCATTTGAGGTTCTGGTACATACTTAGCAGCAGTGTAGTATAATAACAAAACTAGTCTCATAATCAGAACTGGGCTTGAATCTTAATGTATTTATATTTAGTATTTACATATACACAGCATATATACATATATGTGTATATGCATATATAAACATAAATATGTGTATATATACACATAGCTATATACTATATTTGCTGCATGACCTAGGAAACATTTCTTAACTTCTTTATTTTCTTACCTGCAAAAGTGACAGGATTTTATTTATAAGAACTATCTACCGGTGTTATAAAGAAAGTGCTTTTAAAATCTCAAAGTATTTATCATCATCATCAACTTATTAATTAGTTTCCAGCTGCCTTAGGGGAAATATTATTCTGAGTAATGTCTGTATAATATTGGACTTTACTACCATGCATTCTTTTGCATCTAGAGAGTGGCCTTTCTTATATTTATGAAAATCCCCTGCAGCTAAAAATGGATTCACACTAACTTTTTATTATTTTCAGGTCCAAAAACCATCTATTTCAAGTGGCTTTAATTGTTTAACCTAATATTTCTTGAACCAGTACTTGCATTTTTTCTAAGGACACTTAGAGATAATGAACACTTGTGTGGTAGTAATAAAAAAAAAAAACACAAGACATTAAATGTCAAGTTTATGAAGTTCGTAGATCCATATACCTAAATCTAGTTATGTGATGCCACTACTCAATTACTCTAATGACTTTTTTTTATCTTCCCAGAAAAGTCCAACTTTCTTTTCCTGTCATTCTACCTTCCCTATCCAACTTATATTCGACCCCCCACATAGTCTATCTCTTCTATGTCCTCCACTTTTCTGACTTATTCCTTTATTCATGCCATATTCTATGCATAGAATGTTGTTCAGCCATGTCCAAATCCTCATTACCCCACTTAGGATTTTCTTGACAAAGACACAGAGATAGTTTGCCATTTCCTCCTCCTGTTTATTTTATAGGTAAAGAAACTGGGGCAGATAGACTTAAGTGACTTGCCCAAGGTCATACAACTAGTAAGTATCTGAAGTCAGGTTTGAATCCAAAGGTTTCTAACTCCAGGCCTGGTTCTCTATGCACTGTACCTCCTAGCCACTCAGGCACAGAATATCTTCCTCAAACTTATACTTTTAAATTTTCTTCTCATACTTTAATATCAAATTCAAAGGCCCCTTGCTCCAAGAAACCTTCCCTCTTCCCACTGATCAATAATGATTCAAAACCCTCATCCCTTCATACCTCCCTGGAATTGGACCCAATTCGAAGTATGTTTTGAGGACCAAAGAATAGAAATTTGGCTTAAATTATTTGGAGACAACCTGTTTTTCTGGGTCAGGGTTACATACCTGAGAGATCAATTACTACATACTTTTGATCTATTAAGTAAGCCTTTTTCTAAACATTTGCATAACATTACTAGAGAAAAGAAATAGTCCATCTTAACAATTCACAGTACGGCAACAGACAGTGATGACTAGTTGCTGAATTAATGATCCAAATGCTTAAAAGAGTTAAAAAGCCTAAGAGATCATAGGCTGGAATTGGGCTGCTCTTTAAAGAGGACTATCAGCTGTATGTCAGAGAATGGATAGGCATTAGCAAGAAGGGATAGTAAGCCACTCTAGGCAGAGACAGCGGTATAAGCAAAAATAGAGGCAGAAAAACAGAAGATGTATTCAGGTAAGAATGAGTGGGTAGTTTGTGAGTAGGTAGAGATTTAACTGGACCCAAACTTGGTAAGAGATCTGATTGCTAGACAAAAGATTTCATCCTATAGATAATGGAAAAACCATCAAATGGTGAAGAGAACTTCTCCAATGAAGATAATATTTTATGAAGATGACTCATGTTGGATGTACTAAAAGTAACAAGACTAGAGGGAGGTTCAGCATAGGATCTAGGTTACATGATCACAAAGCAAGTATTTGACTATAGGGTATATAGATTTGGAAGAGAATATCAAGTCTACTCCTCTCATTTGATAGAAAAGAAAAGTCAAAAGAGATGAACTTAACTTGCCCAAGTGGTAGAACAAGAATTAAACAAATGTCTTCTAAATCCAGTGCTTTCTATACTATGCTATAGTATGTAACTTCAAAAAGTTAGGTAGGCTCTTAAAGTAATTTTTCAATAATTCAGGAATGAGTTGACAAAGGGCCTAGACTAGAGTGGTGGCAGTAGAAAAAGGAAGAAGCAGATGTAAAAAACATTTAGATGCAAGGATAAAGAGGGCTTAATGAAAAAATGATGCTAACTTAAAAGCTTACAAATTTCAATCAGACCATTCTTCTGGGATTTTTGGTGCCATGATGGTACAGGCGGAGTAGTGGAATAATGAATAGAGTTCTAGGCTTGGAACCAGGAGGACCTGGGTCCAAATTCCTCTTGTGACACTAGTTTTTTTTTGGATGAATCACAAAACCTAATATATACCACATATGTCTCATAGGTTGTGATCTGGATTGGTGGGAAGAGATCCTAAACTTAAAAAGCCACCGATCACCACTACTGGAGTAAGTTCTCCTTCCTCACACTGACAAAAATCACCATATCCTTCATCTATGGTGTCATAGCAGTGCAAAAAGCAAATGCCCTACTGCCTGCATGACCAGACCTACATATCTGGTCCCCATTTTTCTGTCATTTATGTTCAGGCTAGCCCCCAGTTGTCACCTGCCTTCTCCTATCTCCATCCTCCACATGTTTGCCCCTGACATGTTCTTCCTCTTGGTTCCAGCCAAGTTTCCACGTGGCTGGCCTCAGCCCTGTGTGTTCCTCCTGCTGCAACTTGTATTCAGTGCATTTTGGGTGTTCCCCCAAATATGATGAGTAAACAGATACTTTTGCTCTTTGTTATTGGAATTCAGTCATTTCAGTCATGTCCAACTCTTCATGACCCCATTTTGGGATTTTCTTGGTAGAGATACTAGAATAGTTTGGTCATTTCCTTCTCTAGATCATTTTACAGATGAGAAACTGAGGCAAACAGGTTAAGCGACTAGCCAATGGTCAATGTCTAAGCCAGATTTGAACTCATGAAGATGTCTTCCTGACCTCAAGGCTATTGCTAAAGCCATTGTACCATCTAGCTGCCCAGCCAGATACTTGATTATCAACAAAGATTTATTTTCCATATGAGGCATCTCATACATCTACTGTATAGCTCATTCAGTGAAGATCCTACCATTCTGAGTCTAAAAGATAAAGATGGATTTCAAAGGTTTTGTTTATGTATAATTATTGTAGTCATACTACTGAAGGAAAATTGTTACTATGTAAATAAAAAGGAATTGAAGAAAACATTGCGTTTTGTGTGTTTTTTCCCTTAATCAGTAAGATAGCACTATCTCTTGTGATTGAAAAGTAAATTTTAAAATTGTTACATTAGCCTTTTGATTAATAAGAAGTACTACACCAAAATTTAGCAATGGGGTATCAGCAATAGCATTTGTGATCATACAACTGATGTCATACTTAGAGGGAAACAGAAAAAAGAAATTCTATTCAAGCATTCTAATTTCAATCCAGACCCTCTTTAGGTTGGCCTCTCATGCAATTTTGACTTAACAGATGTTAACTAATGAAACATTAGAGGTGAAATGTTAAAAAGGCAATGAGCAAAAGCAAAAAATTAGGAACCAACTTTAAATTCAGTTAATGAACTTCTCCAAAGTAGATTCTATGCAGATTTCAGGTGACTAATGACTTGGGTTTTTGTTATTGTTGTTTTTAGACTCAACAAGTTGCTGGTTGCCCCAGCAGTGATGCCTCGGTTACTCAGCTGCATTCCTGGAGTCACTTCTGTAGTCTCCTAGGCAAGTCTTGAAGCCCTTGGGAATTAAAGACAGGATCCAAGAAATCCATTCTTCTTTGCATGTTCCCACGATATAGATGTGCAGGACTTTCCGAATGATCATACGGACACAAAGGTTAGTGAATTATGTAAATAACTCATTCTCTAAAGCACTAAACTTCATTACAGTGAATACCTAGTGTATATTAATGAAGTAGTCCTAGAGTGGAAAGGGTTATTGAATAGTAATCTTTAGAATCATTGAAGAAAGTGGTCCCATTTGTACATTTCCATAGAATGGTGAAAGAAAGATTAGCCTCCTAATTAAGTGATTTTATATCTGTCCACTGAGTTGAGAATTCAACAAAGGTAAAAAGTGCTCTGATTAATGTAAATGCTAGACCCTGTGTCTATCTTACTGAGCTAGACCCCTCTGGTGAAACTAGCCAGTTACCTATTAACTTCTTTTAGACTATTAATAGAGTCAACTAGTTATCATATCTCTTTATCTCCCTTTCATAGTTAGATTATTGTGAGTCCAGTCCAAAGAACCACCCCCCCAGCTGATTATCCTGATTATGTCATCTCCTAACTAGCCTACCCTACAAGGTGATTTGGCTCATTTAGATATTTAATGTAATTAGATCTATTTCTAAAAACAAATTTGACTGGACAACTGTGGCCCCTGTAACTCTGGCTGACTAGGAGTGAACATATTTTAGACAGCTTAAATTTTGTGCCTTACTTGGAAAATTCAGTCCTGGGTATCGATTGGATTGTTAGGCTCGGTAGTCTTCTCTCCACAGAAAAGAACTTACAAAGAGTGTGATGTGATTAGAGACATGCTATGATTCCACTCATCGAGGACAGTAAAGGGCATTTCCACGCTCATCGTTTTTGACGACCGATTGATTTTGTGTAAAGTTTTATGAGTATTGGTCTTCTTTTTCCCTCTGTAGCCTAAAGATAAAGTGACTCATAATGAATTATTAAGTCAGACCTCAGACTTGCAGTGACATCATTGATGTTGTATGGAATGTTTGTTGTTATGGCAAATAGTTTCAAGATCCTTTGATTGAATCACAGCCTTGTAAATATTCTATTCCTCTCAATTCACATATGCAATTCTACACATTTTATAATATTTCTTGTTCATACCATCTGAGAGACCAAAAACTAATCTTCTCCAAAAGGAAACTGAAATCCCTAAGGCATTCATTCAAAATAGAAGCTAGCATTTATGAAGTGCTTTAAGGTTTACAAAGCACTTTACAAATAGTTCTCATTTAATCACTAAAACCCTGAGATGTAGGTTCTATTATTATCCCTATTTTACAGATGAGAAAACTAAAGAAATGAGAGGTTAAATGACTTGTCCAGAGTCACAGCTAGTAAGTGTCTGAGGCTAAATTTGAACTTGGGTCTTTCTGATTCCACCAGTAATCTATCCATTGAACCACCCCAGTGCAATTTTTAAAATAATTGTGCCATTAAAATGGGCCAGAGAGGGGGAGCAAAATTGAATTCATACTTTTAGTATGATGATATTTATATATATATATTTTGTGTATGAATTTTTATGGCAATCAAAATGCATGATGATGTAGTATCAATTAACAAGGAAGATTATTTCTTTTTTGCAATTGTTGTTAGAAATATATACCAGCTCTGATAACAAAATATTTTCAGACAAGAAGGGATAGCATGGTAAAGTGAATAATTTTTTGACATTTTTTAATTGTTTGAGGATTTTTTGATGGTAAAAAATTTATTTTGACATTAAAAACCCCCAAAAAAGTCTGTATTTCAATGTTCAATGAAATTCTGCTATTCTTTTTCAATGTTAGGGCTATTTTTTTCTATTTTTCCTTCTTTTCTAGGAAAGTAGGTAAAAAAGAGGTTGACAGTGTTCCCATAGATAATGTTCATTATCATCAATGCCTAATTTTTCAGACTATGTTCTTAAAATACAATTGCGTAAAGAAAGTTTACTAAGTAATTTTGGAAAATTTGATAAATATAGACTCTTGACTAGTTATAAGTAGGATCTGTGAAAAAATAAATAAGATAGTTTTAAAACTGAACAAAACAAAATTGATCACAGTTTTAAAAAATAATAATTATCTGAACATTTGGGCAGTAATCTTGGAGCATACTTTAACCTTTAAAAATTTAACCTTTGAAATTTCCTCATATAGGTAGAGAAAACTTCTTGGGCAGGGATATATAAGTATGAGGTAATAGTTGTAGATAAACTTGAATTCAACTTAGTGAAGATTTATTAAGTTTGGAATACACAGAATTTCAGAAGATGTTTGGAAGAAGAGTCATTGAAGATGTATGATTACTTCCTTCTAGGAATTTATATTATATTATATTTATTATATATATATATTTATATTATATTATAGATTAAATTTAGTTCACACATAGTTAATAGTTAATATAGTGCTAAGAACAGTTCAAATATACAAAAGAAAGTACATAGATTATATGTGTATATCCACAGTGTGAAAAGATATGAATTGCTTTCTGGTAAATATATCTTTGAAAGATATTTAAAGCTAAGAAAGTAGGGTCAGCTCCCAGGCAAGGCCATTTTTGCTATGGTTGTAGGTTGATGGATACATTCTGTTGGAGGCCACAATGATTTTTTTGTGTGTATTTCTATTCTTAGGATTTCTCAATGGATAAAATACATAAAAGAAGATAATAATCTCCGTCTAGTTACTTTTTATAAAATTATAGTCAGTGAAGTGGAAAGTTCATTTTCTTGTGTCTAGAGAATGTTGGAAAATTGGATAAAGAAATGAGTTTGTCATCCTTTCTTGAATGCTAAGTTGGAGCCTGAGGAAAGAAATTATCCTTTCTAAGTGAACTTTACCTGAGAGGAATCTTCTAATTCTTTATCTTAAAGCTAATGAAAAGACTCATATTGAATCTACTTCTCGTGTTGTTTTTGGAAGTTGGGCGCACTCGCTCTCTCTCTCTCTCTCTCTCTCTCTCTCTCTCTCTCTCTCTCTCTCTCTCTCTGTGTCTCTCTCTGTCACGCTCTCTCTCACTTTCTCTCTTTCTGTCTCTATCTCTGTCTGTCTGTCTGTCTGTCTCTCTCTCTTTCTCTCTCTCTCTCTTTGTCTGTCTCTCCCTGTGTGTCTTCTCTCTCTGTCTCTCTCTTTATCTCTTTGTCTGTCTCTGTCTATCTGTCTCTCTCTCTCTCTTTCTCTCTTTGTCTCTCCCTGTGTGTCTTTCTCTTTCTCTCTCTTTCTCTCTTTGTCTTTCTCTTTCTCTCTTTGTCTTTCTCTTTCTCTCTCTCTGTGGCTGTCTGTCTCTCTCTCTCTGTCTCTCTTTCTATATGTATACACAAATATACACACATGCATGTATACCTACATGGTACATGCATGTTTATGTTTTTTTGTCTGTGCACATATGCATGCATGTTGGTTTGTATATATGCATGTGCATTTGTGCATTTGTGTGTGTATGTGTGTGCGTGTGTATATGCACTGGGTGCATGTGTCTATATAAAGCAGCTATATAATTGATATTGTGTATAGAAGCAATAATTGCAAATATACCTATAACTTTCACTGAGAGAATAAACTAGACTCGAGGTGAACTAAACTTTTTTTAGTTGAAAAAAGTAATTGCTGCCTCCCTATTGATTTAAAAGTGCCTTGGAATCTTACCACAATATTATACTCTCTACCTGGAAATCAGACTTTCAGCATTTGCAATTCTGCTAAACCTCTATGAACCGGGGAGCGGGGCATAAATAAAAAACCTCTAAGCAGCCAAATAGCAGTCACAAAGTCCTTATACAAAAGCCTGTGGACTCTACCTGCAACACCTGCAGATAACCATGTAGCATCTAGAAAAAAATTTTGACAGATGTGATTTCATTATAGCCTTAAGAGAGTTGTCTGAGGCACCAAAAGTTTAAGTGACTTGTAGAGGATAACATAGTCAATACGTGTCAGAGTGAAATGACTCCTGTGTCAAGTCACTATATATATACATACATACATACATATATATATATATATGTATGTATATATCACTTTTCCTCAACACAAAACAAGCCTGGCTATCTTCCCACAGCAAATTAGAAAATGTGGAATGCAATGGTGGGCGTAGAGAAAGGCAAAATTGAAGTTAGTCTGCTATCATAGGAGAAAGGAGGAAAAGCATTAAAATTCAGGGAAGATATTAGAATGACAACAATCTGAGATCATAGTGATAGGAGCCTTCAATATCCCCCCCAAATCCTTCAAGACATTATGGTTTTGTCAACATAATGATGACCCCCAAGGTCAAAGAGAAGCCTGGTTTAGTGGAAAAAGCATTCAATCTAGAATCCAAGGACTTCAGTTCAAATCCCACTTCTGGCATTACTCATGCGACCACAGGCAAGTAATTTACTTATCTCTCTGGATCTCAGTTTCCTCATTTATAAGATTATTAAATTTGACAGGATGACTGTTATACTATCTTCCTGCTCTAAATATCTGGTCCTGATATTTTGCCTCTCCATTTCCATTCTGTAAAATGAAAAAGCATTAAAATAGTCCATCTATTAGGTCCCTTTGAGCTTTAAATTCTTTGATCCTAGAGTTGTCAAATGAAGATGTTATGTTCAGCATATTTAGTTTAAGAAGATCTGAAACTACTTCGTTCCTTTTTATAAATTTTAAAATAATTAATTTTAATGCCTTAAACTATCTGGGAATCATGTAGATTATATATACATAAAGAGATAGAAATAGAAATAGAGATGATAGAGGGAGAGGAAGAGGTAGCAGTAGGGAGGCAAATTGAGGGCACAGTGAATACAGTGCTGACCTGCCTTCAGGAAGACCCAAGTTAGAATTTGGCTTTGGACACTATTTGACCTTGGGCAAATCATTTAACCTCTGTTTGCCTCCATTTTCTCATCTGTAACACAGGGATAATAATGTTGTTAACCTTCCAGGGTTGTTGTGAGCACAAAATGAGATATTCGTAAAGAATTTTACAAACCTTAAAGCATTATGTAAATGCTATTATTATGTTTAAATATACGTACCCACGCTTTTCTAGTGCAGCAATTTTAATGTTTTACCTATACAGTCTTGCCATTAGAATGACTTAAAACGAAATTCTAGATCCTCCTCTTTTCATGGGCATTTATGTATCACTCCAGAAATTTATAAATGAGAATTGAAGTTTAATATAGATGTAATATTATAATTATTTTATTATATGATGATATATATTACCTTATATATTAGAATTATTACATTATACTTATATATTATGTTGATTTTAGGGTATATTTCTTAAAAGTCATTTGTTGTACATTATAATAAAAACAGAAATCACAAAGTTTTTCTTTTCATTAATCAAACATAATTTTAAATTATTATGATTAATTACTTGGAAAGAATCTTATGCTAAATGATTCCAAATGCAATATCAAGAATTCTCTAACTCTAATTGTTTCTTTCATTTAAAGGATAATTTCACATGTTTGGTTACATTAGTGTTAATTTGCTTTTGTTCCTTTAAATCTCCAGTGGAACATACGGTTAGTCTCACCATTATTACTACCAGCTGTGGTTGGCCTGTGATTTTGTTCATTCTGTCTAAATTCCAAAGCAATTAGCTCTTTAGTTTAATGACAATATTTGTTAATGGGTTTTGGGGGCCAAATTCTGCTGTTGGATGGTGGGTGGTGAGTCTAAAGATAGACTGTGTGGCCCTTATGTTCCAAAGTATTATCTGTGTAATTTGAACCAAAATAAAGATTTTTCTGAATTTCTTGTTGGAAAACATAACGTTATTCTGACTTTCGAAGAAGTTTCTTCACTGTTTTTTTAAGGTTTTATTTATTTTTTATTTTTTTAAATCTTTTAGAAAATGTTTTCCATGTTTTACCTGATTCATGTTCTTCCTCTCTCTCCCCCCACACCCCACACCCCCAGTAGCCAACGCGCATTTCCACTGATTTCTTCCTGTGTTCTTCACTGTTTTTAAAACCCAAATAACTGTTTCCAAAAAAAGCTAAGTCCTTTAAAAGTTTCTTAGTATAATTATTCATTAGGGTGAAAAAATTCATAAGTGAAATTTATGGAATTAAATAGCCTCTACCTGACTTATTGTCAAGTCTAAATTTGTTATGAATCTTCCCTAGAAACCTACCTGCTTCAATGAGTTATTTACAACTCTTTGATTTTTAATTGTTTCTTTCTACTAAAAGAATATGGGACATTATATGGTAGAAATAGTCTTGGTTTTGCAATTAGAAGGCCTAAGTTAAAATCTCAAATGTGACACCAAATATCTATGAAGCTTTGGACAAGTTACTCAAATAATTTTCACTGAACTTAAGTTTCCCTATCTAGAAAGTTATTGGTTTGAGATTGGACTGGGTGATAACATTTTTCTAGATCTAAAATTCCTCTGATAATAGCAGACTTTGAACGAGGCAGAGCTGTTTATAATCAAGATACAAAGTGCCATAAAAGTAATGACAATTTAAGGAGAATAAACCAAAAATAGTTCTGTTAAAATGTGTTTGAAATTATAAGAGTTCTGCTTTGGTGACTGGATGTTTATAAGCCAGAGAAGAAAAAACTAAAAATAGTTTTGATTGTCTTCAAGGGATGATGTTTGAAAGCATGAAGGGGGAATAGGCTTGTTCTTTGTTACTCTGGAGACAAATTAGGACCAGTAGGGATATACAATAGACAATAGTGCAATGTCATGATAATAACAGTTTACAAATTAATAGCACATAACAATTTATAAAAATTTTCTTCATGGAACCCCTGCAAAAAAGTTGATATATTTTCCTTATGCTTATCTAACAAGGAGCAGAAATAGACCTCAAATCCAGTTCTGATTCCAACTATACAAATTCATCCACCATGCTATATTGTCTTCCTTAAAGAAATTTTCAATTATGATTATCCAGTGATGAAATGGGCTACCTTGAAGAGGACATTGTATTCCACAGGAGGTATTTCATATCTAAAAAGAATATATGCCAATGTCAGCTATTATTCTTCAAGGAGGAGAGGCAGTGTTACAGAGTAGAAACATAAGTTATTTAATGTGAAGACCTGGCCTTAAAATCTGGGTCAGCCATTTATCCAGCTAATCTTTTTGAGCCTTACTTTCCTCATGTGTAAAATGAGGTCGATGGTACTCGAATTATCTATCTCACATGATTGTTAAAGAGAAGGAGCACTTTGTAAACTACAAAACCCTGTCAAAGAGATGAGATGCTTTATTATGACTATTATCATAATATAATAAAAATGAGACTCTAGATATAATATATCTCTGATATTTTTTCTCATTTGGTAACTTGATTTGAACATGATTTGGGTTCTTTAGGCTATGACATAATTCTTCTGCAAAGCAGGGACAAACTTTAGGCACTAAGCTTGTTAATCCCAAAAGGTGAGAAGACCATTTGTGTGTGTGTGTGTGTGTATGTGTGTTTGTGTTTGTGTGTGTGTAACTATTGCCATGTGTATTAAAATATTTCCTGTCAGCTAACTACATGATATTATTGCTTTAATTTATTTCTGTAGATCATTACAACAGCTACTTTGGTTCATCATGGAGGACCCATAGGTATAGATGTGAAGTTACTTCCTCTGTCCTGTGCTAGATGAATTACTTATTCTTCTAAAATTGGGGAGATTTGAGATAAATGACTGAACTTCAGTGCCCTTATCTACTTGAAATTCTTTGAGATAATGAGATCTTTTTATTGACAGCTTGAAGATGAACTCACTGCTTTATCAGATTCCATTATCAACTTAGCCAAAAAATACGGGGCCACATTTGCAGATAACATAATATGCCTATTGAGGTCAATTAGGCAGGGGATGATTTAGGTACATGGAAGAAGTATTGGGCTCGTCTATTGACAGAGAGTATTCTCATTTTTTTTTTCCCAAGTGCTCCAAGTTATCATTCCAAATTCTTTTTTTGAACAGAATGTATGTGAAATATTGTGAAAATACAAAGCCTCTATAAAATACTGTTTTGCCCCCTCCATAATCTTGTAATCTAGTTAGGATTCAATTTTCTTTGTTGCTGAATCACTAAACAAACTCTTGGGTTTTTGTTGGATTTTTTTTATTAGACTCAGTGATTGGTTAGCATATAGGTAGATGGTAATTACTTCAAATTACTTCAAGAAAATAAACCCAGGAATCTTCTACTCTGTTTTATCTTTTATAAAAATAATTCATCTCTCAATTGTTACAAAGTAAGATGATGACAAATTCCATGTGTCTTAAAGATAAAGTAGTTTCCTAGTAAATAATGTAAAATTAAACTCCTACTATGAAATAATTGGTTTAAAATTGATTGGGAGCTGGACCAGTTCTGCAAACTGGTCTCCTAATACAGATCAGCATATTTTCTGCAAATCACAATCTGAGAGAGTTGCCCAGGGAACTAAGGAGTTAAGTGACTTACCTAGTGTCATGTATTAAGTATGCATCTGAGACCAGACTTGAACCCATGTCAATCTAGCTTTGAGGTTTTTCTCTAGCCATTATGCTACTCTGTCTATTGGGAAATAATCAAATATATAAAAATTGTAGGCAAATAAAATTTTCTTCATTGTCATTAAGATGTGGATGAAAGCTGTTTCTTTTTGAGAGAGAGGTAGATGAGTTAGACAGAAGTAGCTTTCATTGAATCAGACATTTTATTCAAGAAAGTTATTTGATTTAAAGAAAGGTAGAAAATTTTACTCCTCCCCCCAAAACAGGTATTTCAAACAGCAGGATGTAATTTCAGACTATTTGCAGTCAAGAGGTTTCTGCTGAGCAAAAATGCTCATTCAATTTAGGAATGCAGATTATAATAATTTTCCTATCTTCCTCACAGCAGGTTTTCTGCCATCATTTTGCAGACTCATAAGTTCTGATATGATATAACTAGGTGATTTTGGTTCCAGGTGACACATTCTTCAAGCACATTCATATTAGTTCAAATTAGTTATGATGCAAAATTGCTTAGTTTTTCCCAGTGAAATGGAAGACAGTTAAGTTGCTTTACTAAGGTAAAGGCATGTTTGTAATATATGCAAAGTAGTTTATGATGACAGATTTCACAGAATAAAAAATGAGGGAAAGAAAGCTTGATTCAGGCTGAAATTGTCAAGAGACTCATGGATATATGCCTATGACTTCCACTGAAAATAAAAAAGAAGAAAATCAACAAATAAAATTGACCTTTAGATCATTAACTATACACATTTAATATGTTAAACACATCTGTGCATATATACCCACATATATGCATATGTGTATAGGTAGATAGGCAGATGGACAGACAGAAAAGATTTAGAATTGCATAGTGAATAGAGAACTAGCCTAGGACTCAGAGAGATCTGAGTTCAAAGGATTCATGAGATTGGGTCACTTAAATTTGGCAAATTGTTTAATCACTTAATGCTCCTAGCAGCTCTTAAAACAGAAGTATTAAACTGTTAATGCTAGCATAATTCCCCAGTATGGGTTAAACCGTATTAAAATATTATTAGTTAATTATTGACAAAATAGAAAAAATACAATGCAACATAGATAATGTTAATTTGTGTGTTTCTAGGTCAATATAGATGACCAGTAGGGATCCACATCAATTTGAGTTTAATATTCCTATTCTAAAGACCATGAACTGCCAAACCATCATAGGTCTGCATGCATCAGGAGAGTTTCCTCAACTAGAGAAAGAGTTTTCTATAGTAGTTATTATACAAATTCAGACAAGAAATTAAAATGGAAGATGCTAAATTCTTTGATGGCAGCAATATGTTTTAAATAACATTAAGTTCTTGTTTCCCTGTCACTCACATCCTAACCAACAAAATGTAGGTTACAATGCCTTTATGTTGTTGAGAGGGTCAAAATTCTCAAGCTTTCCTTTCATTATTAGAGATTGTCTTCTGGAATTGGAGAGATCCTATTTTGTGGGGTTTGTATGTATAAAGCTCAATTCATGATATATTGCTATGAGGTCAATCAGTAAGTTATTGACTTCATTTGAGAGATAAAGGAAATCAGAGCAGGAAGACTTAAATGAATTACCCCAAACCACCGAGGGGAAGACGATGTCTGAACTACCTTCAGATTATCAACTCTTGTGTTCCCTATTTTCAGATTCAGGCCACTAATCCAATTAATTTGTGTTAAAAGTCTACTTGTAAAAGTAGGCTTATATATGTGCTATAAAAACAAGTACATTTTTATCTTATCTAATAAGTGATGCCAAATCTTAATGGATGGAATTTTGTAAGAGGGAGCCGAAATGTCCAGCCAAGTCCCATGTCCAAAAGAAATATAAGTAATCTCTTCCATACAATAGGTGATAGGGTTTGGAGCCCCTGTGATCTGGAAAATCGACATAAAATGTTTTAGCCTTCAAAGAAGTCTGATTTTTTTTTCCTTTTTCTTTTATGGAGTGTTTACATTTATTGGAAAACTTGGGTCAAATATTTAATAATTCATAATAATAACTAAATTAGGTCAATTTTAAGTAAAAATTCTGTATGAAAAAAGAAACTTTAAAATATGAAATAAATATGAAAAATTTTTAAATGAGGCAAATTTGAGAATAATATTCAACATATTTCATATATAACAAAAGACATTTAAAAATAACCTTTGAAACTCCCTACTGGTACTCAACATTAGACTGCTGTAGATCTCTGCAATGTACAAATGAAGAAGTTGAATACTACTCCCAAAAAATTCCCTTTTAATTTCTTATGCCAACCTGTGATGTATTGAAACTATGTTAGTAAAAGTTACAATGTGTAAGGAATACCTATACTTGTACACATTTATACTTCTACTAGGTATAATAATTGTAACAGAATTATCAACACAAAACCTAAGCTAATGGCATCTTGCATTCTGGAGTAGTTCACCGAAATGCTTTAGGCAGAATTCTCTCTAGATCCAGTGACATTGTCAAATAAATAGCTTCCTTATTAGTTAAAACTCAGTATGATGTGGATTTGAAAAGTGGTCTCCAACTATGAGTAAAATTATTTGATAATTCCCATTTTATTGCCCCCAAATAAAAAAAATCTAAGTCTACTTCCTTTATATAGCATTAGAATTCTTTAGGGCATTTTATTAGAAGTAGAGTCTATGTAAGATAAAGACTTTTAAAGAACATAGTGGAGAATTTTTAAAAGCAGCAAATACCTTTCTCCTATACTATCTAGTCTAATGATGGTGAACCTTTTAGAAACCAAGTGCCCAAACTGCAACCCCAATGCTGCATGTGAGCTGCTCTCTTACCCCAGGCAGGGGAAGGAAGAAGCACTCCCATTGGGCTGCTGGGCAGAGGGGTTGGTGATGTGAAAAATGTCCTTAAGCTGAGAGGAAAAGGAGAGGAGAACAGCCCTCTCTGGCATGCATGCCATAGGTTCACCAGCGTGGACCTAGTCCTTTTTGTCTTTCATCTACATTCTCTAGACTTCATGGAACAATTACAGCTTATGCTAGTATCAGTGTATCTTATAATTTCTTTATCCATACTACATGCAATAAGAGGTCCTCTGGCATCATAAATAGAGAAAAGGTTCAGTGTCCAGAAGATAAGGGTTCAAATCCTGCCTCTGACACATACTAGCTGTATGATTCTGGTCAACTCACTTAATCCCCCAGTTCCCAGACAACTCCCAAGTCTATAAGTTGTAGCTCTTCAGTGAAAAGTTTCCTCATTAGGAGTTCCCCAACCAAGGAAACAATAAATATAGACAAAAACAAATTAATGAAGAGATACTACCTTGCAAAAGCCTTAAAATTATATTAGTTATATTAATTATATTAATGTCATTTGTAAAAATATTTAAAACTATAATTGTCAATATAGCAATTTTTAAAATTTTTGCTGTTTTCATGTTTGACTCTTCTTGACCCCATAGACCATAGTCATCCATGTGGTTTTCTTGGCAAGGAGGTTGGAGTGGTTTGCCATTTCCTTCTCCAGTGGATCCTTTTTTCAGGCAATCACACTTGCCCAGGGTCACAATGTCTGAGGCTGGATTAGAATCTAGGTTTTTCTGACTCCAGGGCCACTTCTCTTAACCACTGAGCCACAGCTGCTTCAGAATGCTTACAAATAAACTAGGGTAAAAAAAGTTCTTGCCATAGAAACTTTGAGTATAATTTCTGTTTAAGTATAAGAAATGAACTAATAAATAGGACTCCTACTAATTGGCATTAATTTGTTCTCTTGAATACCGCTGCAAAAGTTATTTACATTTGGAAAGTATATTCATTGGCAATGCTAGAAACTTTTAACTGTCAGTATCCAAGAAAATGTTTCCACTTAAAATTAATGAGTGTTGAGCTAAGTTGTGAATCTAATAGGATACGCAAATTAGTAATAAATCTAAGAAACTAAAAGTGTTCCCTCTCTTGCTTAAATATATAACTATGTAGCACCACTCTTAAGAGTATTCATGATATTTCTCTCCTTAAAACACATGAAGAATTTATATAATGATAGTGGTTAACTTTTCTGTGTATGGAATGTATGTTTACTCAATGAAATGCATTCCTGTCATTTTTCAGTTGGTTTTGAAGGTAAAGAGAGGGATGGATGGTAAGTCATAAAATTATGTTATGAAAATCATTTAAGTTGCATTATCTTCCTGATGCCCTCAACTTTACTAGGAAATTACAGAGGATAAAGTGAGAATAGAGCAATCTTGATAAGTAAGAAATTAAAACTAAGTGAAAAATCTTTTTTTCCAGCAAATTATTATGGGGTAGAACAATGCTATGAAGAAAAAAAAAGAAAAGTGTATAGTAAAATTATGATGGACCTAAAGAGTTTAAAGTATTTCTGTATGTATAGCAAAATATATTCCATATGTAAGTCATAGATATCTGTAAAATAAATATATTTATGAAATAGTTGTTTCATGAAAGTTTATACAACTTCTATGACTGTTTTTATATACATATGTTGATAATATACTTTAAAACATTTTCTTGTCATTTTCTTTTCAAATGTGAGTCTTAAATTTGCTAGTTCTTTGGCATCTCTATTGTAGTATGAGAATTGCAGTTTCCCATTGTCCATAGGCAAGTTATAATATATAATTTGGAATATGCTTTCATATTTCAATATTTGGATGGATCCATTATTTGACAATTGGAATCCTTTAGCTGATTCAGTTTGCAACCTTATGTCTTCTTGTCTTCTTATATTTTTCCTCCATATTTTCTTATAAGATTTGTGTATAGAACCTGCTAAATCAATAGGACTCTTTTCTCTGTTTTTGTCTCTCTGTTTCCCTCTTCTACTCTCTTTATCATGTGCATATCATATTGTGTTTTTATGTATTATCATATAACAGTATTTTTAAACATGTGTAGAAAGAGAAAAGGTGGGACAGAGAAAGTAATGAGATAGACAAATATACCATTAAGACTCTCTGTTATTTTGCATTGTTACCTAATCACCCTACTTTCTTTTCTCATGATACATTAGTTTGACTTCAGTTTGTGAAAAAATTCCAGAACTCACTATTAAAAAGATTGGTTGTAAGCTCTTGGAAAGAAAAGCAATAAACATAAGGAGACAGCATGCATTCATGGAGAATGTCATGGTACTTCCTTTGTGGCAACTTAACTGGTAGATCAAGAAAAAACATACTCAGAGACAAGGATTTCAGAAAGATATTTGATTAGAAAAATAATGATGTTCTCGTTGATAACATGGAGAGACTTAGACAGAAGATGGTGCAATTAAGTGGATTTTCAGTGGGTTGAATGACCTCTAAGAAAAGTGACTAATGAGTTGATGTCAACCTGCAAAGGTATGTCCCGTTGAGTGCTATAGGACTCTGTCTTGGTTGGTCCTATTTGTTAAATATTTTTATCAGTAATTTGTATAAAGGAACAGATGCCACACTCATCAAACTGGTGACTGAAATTAAGTTGGAAGAGATAACTAATATATTAGAGAGACCAATCAGAATCTTGATAGATAGATAGATAGATAGATAGATAGATAGATAGATAGATAGATAGATAGATAGATAGATAGATAGAAAGATAGATAGATAAAGCTCTTAGGCTAGAATAAGAAACTAAAACTAATAGGATTGAATTCAATAGGTTTGAGTGTAAACTTGATATTTGGGTTAGAAATTTTAATTTCACAAGTATTAGATGAGGCAGATGTATCTAGGCAGCAATCTAAGTGAAATTTTTTTGATGGTTTGTAGGTTGCAGAAAAGGCTAATGTGATCTTCAGCTACTTTGATAGAAACAGAACAAGAAGAATAAATAGGGTTAGAATTCCAATGTTAACTTGCTCATTCAACATCTTGAGTATTGTGTTCAGTTCCAGATACCACATGTTGGAAAGGATCTTGTCAAACAAAAGCATACCTAGAAGAAGGTCACCAGGATGGGGAACAGATTAAGGAGCATACCTTTATATGGAATTAAGGACATTTAACCTAAAGAGAAAAGACTTGTGGGGGAGGAGTGAGAGCTATCAAAATATTTGAAGAGGGGCTAAAAGGATCAGCCTTAGTTTGCTTGATCCTATACACAGAACTAAGATTGTAGAAGAACAATGCAAAGTTTTCACCTTATGAGAGTAATTTTTCTAACAATTAAAGTTCTCTAAATGTGGAAAGATGTGCTTATTGTGACTTCTCCGTCTCTGGAACTCTTCAAGGCAAGGTCGATAAATATTTTTCATTGAAGTTATAAAAAGAATTGCTGCTTAAATTAAACTAGAAGAACATCAATACATTCCAACTGTGAGTCTATTATTTTATACCCTTCATAAAGTCTTTTATGACATTTCAATAGTTTTAACATTTTCTAAATACCTGCTATATTTATATGATACTATCCATGCCCTAATGGAGTCAACTGGGAAAATAAGGCATATGTAAAGATAACAATAATACATAATAATAATTGATTAGTTATTAACATTAGAGTGGTACAAAATAAAATGCTTTGTCAGATCCCTGTTTGAAAAGGCCATTGCTTACTAGGGGAACATAGAAGGCTTACAGAAGGATTTAACACTTGAGCTGGGCTTTAAGGAATAGATATGAAGTAGGCAAAGGACAACAGAGGCTCAAAGAACAGCAAGAGCAAAAGCATAAATATGAGAAAGTGAAGGACATACAAGGGGAGAAAAAGAGTGCAATTTAACTGGTAGAATTCATAAAAAGGAAAATATTTAATTACCAATTTGTATATGGCAGCTGTTGTTAAAAAAAATATATAGTGAAGTCAGAAAGAGGAGCAGGTTTGGAAAGATAGATAACTTGCTTGCCTTGGGATGCATTGATATGAGATAGTGAAGCTGAGATGTCCTGAAGGTAATTCGAAGTGCAAGTCAGGAGGGGAGCCTTGTTGATATAGATTCAAGAAACACATGCATAGCGATAATATTTCAGCTGAAAAGGCAAGAGTAGAAAGAGTATTAGATTTGGAATCAGAGGAACTGGGTTCAAAATTTGACTCTCATAATTAAAATCTGTGTAACTTTATGTAAATCACAATAGTTTTATGGCTTCAAGAACTAGATTTCCCTCTCTTCTGAAGAAAATTCAAATGTGATTTCTAAATAGATGGAGAGAAAGAGAGGGAGAGGGTGTCTAGTCCAATGCCCTCATTTTACAGTGAAGGAAACAGGTTTAGAATTATTATATTACTTAAACAAATTCACACAGAGAGTAAACATCAGACACAAACTTTGAACCCAAATCTTCTGAATCCAGAACCCTTAATTCTTTCTACTGTACCATGATGTTTTCTTACTCACATTTTTAGCTTAATTAGCTAAGGAATGAGTTGTCTTTGGGAACCTAAGTAGAAGACTGGGCCACATTTTGACTGCAGAAGTCTCTGAGTTTTAGTTCGTTTACACATCTCTGGGACAAAAATTGAACACACTTGTTCCTGTCATTGTCTGCATATTATATGAATGTAAAAGAATGAGAGCAATATCTTACTTATGTCACAAAATATAATTTCCAAGATCATATAAATATAGAGTTGGAAGAGATCTCAAAGATAATCCAGTATATCCCCCTTATTCTTCAAATCAGAAAGGGAAGGGCCACAAGAGGTAAAAGAGTTTACCCAAGGTTTTACAGATCTGAGATTCAAACCCAAGCTTTCCAACTTCTTAGCTAATGTTCTTTCCATCTTCTCACATTGTTTCTTATGAGTTAGAGTAGATGGTTATGAACTCCTGTATTTATTGTAAGAGATTTGGATTTCAACATTTTTGCCCTGTTTCATTTATGCAGTTACTCTTTCAAGTAGTCATTATACAGCATTCATTGTACAGCCTTAAGAATTTTTAAAAATAAAAGTAAATATTTCATGAGCACCTACTATGCCTTACGCAGTGCAGGGGATACAAAGAATCACAAGACAATTTCACCTTCAAAGAATTTTCAATTTAGCAGATAAGGAACAAAAAGGAAAAGGAAAAGAATAATGTGAGATTAAATAAATACAGTTTCCATATACAATGTCCATCTTCCTTCAGATATTTCAAATGTAAATGTTCTGTGTGCATTTAGGCTTAGGAAATATATATATATTTCAAATATAGAATTTGATTCATATTTGGATCACAGGTTGCTCTCCTTAACAATTGTAACCTTGAGCATCAAGATATCCTCATTAGTTTCTAACAGGAATCATACTCAAGCCTTCAGCTGTCTAATCAGAAGAGAGACTCTCCTGTCACTGCAGCATCAATCTTCTAAATCCCAAATCATTTGAAAGTGCTCACCAGTTCATGCTCACCAGGAAGCTGCCATCTTATCCTTCATTCTCCAGACCCCCTGAAAGTCTCATTAGCCTTTGAAACCAAGTTTTCCTCCATTCATAAGAAAAGCAGATTTTTTATGAGTGGAATGTTGACTGTTGTTTTAGTTGAGCAGGGGGGATGTCTTTTTATGTAATTTTTGCTTTGGAATACAGACTTAACACCTTGGAAAGCCTAAAGAAGCTCAAGGAGTACTTCAGTAATTTAGGGGAACAGAAGGACAAGAGTGAGTTTCATTTGGTTTGAAAAAGTATTATTGGTCCAATGCAAAATCACCTAATAACTTCAAGATTTTATTTTACAACACTGTTGGGTTTTTTAAACTCTTAACTTCCATCTTAGAATCAATACTAAAAATTGATACCAAGGCAGAAGAGTAGTGAGGACTAGGCAATTATGGTTAAGTGACTTGTCCAGGGTCACACAGCTGAGAAGTTTCTGAGGCCAAATTCAAATCTAGGACCACCTACCTATAGGTCTGAAGCTCTATGCATTGAGCCTCCTACCTACACCAACACTGTTTTTTGTTTTGTTTTGTTTTGTTTTGTTTTTTTATCAGCAACAGTGGTTTTATTTTCAAAGGAAAAGTCTTACAGGAAATGGTAATGCTTGGGGTAAATTTTTTCATAGATGATGCCAGCGGTATCCTAAATCTTCAATTCTACTATTAAGAGTCAAATTTACATTTATGTACTGCTTTAGTAACAAAGTACTTTATTGTACATTTCTTTTTTTAAATTAAATTTGATTTTTTTTCAGTTAACAGAAATCTATTTTTTCTCTCAGTCTCAACACAATGAGGAAAAAGAACAAAGAAAAGCAAATTCTCTGTAACAAATATGAACAATTAAGCCAAACAAATTCCCATTAGTATTGTCCAAAAAATAAATACACATAAATGTGTATATATGTATATGTATGTATGTATGTATATATATATATATATATATATATATATATGTATGTATATATATATATATATATATATATAATTCTACTCTTCTGAATCCATAACCTCTTTATCAGGAGATGGATAATATTCTTCAACATTGGTCTACTGAAATTGTGGATGATCTTTGATTGTTTATTTTTATAATATTGGTGTCATTGTATAAATTGTTCTGCTTCTGCTCCCTTCATTCTGGATTAATTGATAGAGGTTTTCCCAGGTTTCTTTGAAATTATCTCTAGCACAATAATATTAAATTACATTCATATACCATGATTTGTTTAACCATTACTCTTAGTTTCCAGTTTTCTGATATCACAAAAAGAAATACTCTAGTTTTATGCTGTCACCCTCATACTCCCCCAATAGAATATAAATTCCTAGAGAGCAGGGATTGGAAGAAGGGGTCTTTGTATGTCATTCATCCTTTGTAGATGATATCGTTCATTTTTTTCAGTCCTGTCTGATTCTTAATGGTTTCATTTGGGGTTTTTTGGCAAAAAAAAAAAAAAACTGGAGTTATTTGCTTTGTCCTTCTCCAGCTCATTTTGTACATAATAAAACTGAAGCAAACAGAGTTAAATGTCTTGCCCAGGATCATACAGCTTGTATCTGAGACTCAATTTGAACTCAGGTCTTCCTGACTCCAAGCCAAATAATCAACTGTACAACCTTACTACCTTTCAACCATCCTATACATATTTAATAAATATCCATCTAATGTGATAAAATTGAACCATGTACTTACAGGTGCTTATATTCTAATGGGAGAACTACCTATTCTTTAAGCCTCATTTCTAGTATATCAATACCTCAGTTTTTAATAATCAGAGAATCTGTACTATTCACAATAAAAAGATTTGTAAAGTTTTTTAAGTGTTTTACCCACCATTTTACAGAAATATGTAGCAGAGCTAGATCTCTTGACTCTAATAATCTTCCTGCTAGCTCACACTGCCTATCTAAAACTCTTCCACCAAAGGAAAATCATTTCCTTGTAGACATGATGAATGCTACAAACCTGAAGTCTGGTTACATAAGGAATAATAAAATATTAAATCAATCACTGGTCTGTTGAACTGGGAAGGAATTAACTTTTGCCTGCGCATGGTTGCTAATATCTTACTTAGTGTTGAATTTGGACTCACCCGGAATATAGTTCTAACAAAATATTGTTTGAAAACCATTATGTTTTACAGTAAGGTGAGTTTTATAGATAAACCATTCAACTAATGATGAAAAGAATATGTTCAGAAGGATCTTTGTTTGTGCCTCCAAATCGGTGAGCAGTTGGGGAAAGTGATTCTCATTCTGAGACGTTTCTATTGCCTATGAGCCCCGTATAATCATGAGAAGTCAGGTCTCTAGGCACTAGCTGTCTCCATTTGTTCTCAACCTTCTCTTAAACCTTCCCTGTTGCAAAATACTTCTCTTATTTCTGCGCTTCTGGAATTCCTTACTCATTCTTTCCCAATTCAGAAATCTAGGGGAAGATTTTAAAGAGCACAGTTTCCAGTTTTTCATGAGATAAAGTAATAATAGCTTTTGCAGTATGAGGGACAGTAGAAGAGTTTAGGTTAACTCATGTCCCCTATTTATTTGGGTAATCACATTAAGTCTACCATTTGGGCAATGTCAATTAACTAAAACCGATTGACTCTCATTTGAAATCTCCTTTTACAAAGTTATTAGAGACTAGTGAAACAAAGGATCCAGGATGTTTGCATTGTCTGCTTATGTTTTTTAACTTGAGTAAAAATGCCTTTCTAACCAGGCTTAGCAGCGTTGTTTGAATGCCTCCCTGTTGCATCGCTGGATGCTTGCTTACAAACATTTTGAGCTCACAGTGTGCAAATAAAAATTGACAGGCTACCATCATAATGGAAGGTGCATGCCTTCGTGATGTGCTGGTTTTATTTCTGCATTGTTGTGTTGGGCTTTGCCAGACATTGTGAGGAGATGAGACCATTGCAATTTAACAAGTCACTTGGCTGCATGCATGATTTGATTTACTCCAGGGTCTCGCCAGTGCATTCAGCTTTATTTGTTAACCTAGCAGAACATTATTTATTAATGAGTTCTTCATGCTTTATTAAGCCTAATGTCAAAACACCTCTGTGGGACTCTAGGCATGTTTTCTCTTTGTGCTAAGACCTTCCAAAGAAAATGAAAAATTATGCAGCAAAGCTCCAGTAAAAACCCAATAGATATCAGTTCCATTACTCTCAATCCTGGCAGATGATATTTCTGAATTTGGAGGAAAGAGCTGAATCTGATCCTTTGCTAAACTGAAATTAAAGAATCTTCACTCTCAAATGTAGGTAATTAGGACACCTTTGAAACTCAGCAACACTTTTGTGGCTAAAAAGGATGAGTGGAATACTCAGTAGGGAGAAGCTAACAAGTTCAGCAGGAGGGAAAAAAAGTATAGATTTTGCAGTCACAGCACTACAGAGGAATAGGGGACTTCTGTGAATGTTAAAATTAGTATAAAAATAGTAACAGAGGGAAATAAATGAATTAGAAAATGAGGATGTCAGCATCCCCAAAGACTAACTACCTTATGATAAAATAGCACTGGAATTTAGCAATATCCTCCTCCCGGAACAGGGAAAAGAATGCTAGACTTGGTATCAAAGGACCAAGACTTAAATCTCTACTCTGCCACCTATTATGTGTGTGACCTTCAGAAAGTCACTTAAACTTTCTTGGTCTCAATTTCTTCATTCACAAGAAGGGGGCCAGGGCAAAGTATGATTCAACACCTAAAATAGCTTCTCCCTCCAACTCCATGGTTCTGTGACCTTCTTTGCCTTCACAAATTATGCTTATCCTTCAAAGCCCAACTTAAGGCTCTCTAGTTCACACAGATCTCTTTCTCCTCTGGATTCTTGCCCCATGTGAAAATTCACAAAGTGCATTTCTCCAGCATTCCAGAGAGGATTAGTCTTGCCTTTCCTCATCTAGATTTTAAGTTCCTTGAGGACAAAACCTATGACACATTTTTCTTTTATATTTCCTTGAACAAATGTTTTGTGGCCAGCACCAAGCAGAATGCTAGACACAAAAATACATGTACAATAAGTGTTTACAGATTGACCAATTCGCTTTGTCATTTATGAGCAGTCTGTCATTAATCTAACCTCCCTGAGCCTCAGTTTACTTATCTATAAAATGAGAATAATGAAATTTGCCCTGTCTTCCTCACAGGATTCTTAAATTGGAGATAATGCACAATGCTTTGTAACTAAATAGACATATGTAATATATCATTGTTATTATTTTGATATATGCAAGAGTCATAAATATAACAATCTACTAACAATTATTCTTCTGGAGTTTGGGTTTTGTTTCTTGTGGGGCTTTTGTATTTTTCTTCACATTTTCGGTAGTTCCAACAGTCTCATAAATGTATGCGATGGTGAATGAAGTCAGGTTCATTTTCAAATTGCCTATGATAAGCCACTTATTGGAATTGCACATAATGCTGTGCTCTCAGGTCTTGACTGAATGAATGAAACAGCATTCAAATTCAATGTGTTCAAAATGGAACTCATTACATTATCTCAGGAACCTATCCTTATGCCTACCTTCCCATGTCCAATCTCTTGTTGATTCTACTTTTGCGATATTTATCATGTCTATTCCTTTATCTCCATTCACATAACCTCTAGTGCAAATCCTCATTACTTCTTGTCTAGACCATTACAATAGCATCCTAATTGGTCTCCTTGCTTCCAGTCTCTCCTATTTCTAATCCATCCCTGCCCCCACAGTTTCAAATTGATCATCCTAAAATACAATTCAGATCATGTCACTATCCTACTTAAAAATTTTCAGTGGCTGTCTACTGCCTCTAGAGGAAAGGAGAAAATCCTAAGGCTGACATTTAAAATCTCTATAATCTAGTTTCCACCTTTCTTCTTTTCCCAGTCTTATTTTATTTCTATTTGTTCAATTTGCATTCCACTCAAACTGCCCCATTAATTGTTCTACATACAGAGCATTCCATGCTCTTCTTCCAAATCTTTGTAGGTATTCTGTCATGTCTGGAATGAATTCTTCCCTTGCTTCTACTTCTCAGGATCACTAGTTTCCTTCAAAGTGCAACTGAGAGACCAGTACCTATACGAGACCATTCCTGGCCACCAGTTAGGTACTCATCCCCTCTTATTCTTTAAATCAGCATGTGTCATTTTTATATTTTGTACTTACCTATATACATTTTATCTCTCCAAGGAATGTCAACTCCTTGGGGACAGGAGTTATTTCATTTTTGGTTTTGTATCCCTGGCACTTAGGATGCTTCACATTCAATGCACGCTTATTAAATATTTAGATTTAATGAATAGCTTAGAATTTGAAGCTGGTTGTCGTATCAATCTCATAATATTTGGCCATTAAGAATAAGATACTGTCAACAACTCCATATCTAGCTATTCTCCCGAGGGATGATTAGAGTCTTCACCATTGTAATCATTCAGACCTTCCCATTTAGCTATGTGTTGGTAATTTCTTGTTGAGGAAAATAGTAATTCTATTGTGGATTCCAGAAAATGTCTACTTTTGATGTAAGCATCAGATTTCTCCCCAGAGTCTTTGGGGATGTACAAATACGTGAGACAGGACTTTGTGGGGAAGAATGCCTCCCTTCTATGATAACACTTCCTAAACAGTTTTGGTTGACACTCTCAAGCACACTGAGTAAGCAGTGACCAGGCCAGACAACAATGTGTATCAATCTGTCATAATACCTGACAAGTTTGGGTCAAGATTCTGGATTAGCCCAACAACACAAAAACAGGTCCTTGACCAAGTTTATCCAGGACACATTCAGACATACATAGTAACTCCCAAGGTTCTAAATTCATGGAACGAGACCTTGGGGATGCATATAAATACACATAAAGAGTAAAGAAGAGGGGAAGGGGATAAGTAAATAGCGCCAACTATATGCAGCTAGTAGAACAAATGGATAGAGCTCTGGGCTTGCTGTCAGGAAAACCTGAGTTCAAATTCAGCCTCAGACACTAGCTCTCTGACCCTGGGCAAGTCATTTAACCCTGTTTGCCTCAGTTTTTTTCATCTGTAAAATGAACTGGAGAAGGAAATGGCAAATGACTCCAAGAAAACCACAGGTGGGATCACAAAGAGTCAGATACAAGTGAAATGGCTAAACAAAAACCAAAACAACAAAAATCTACTAGTTGCAGGTACTGTGATAAGTGCTTTCCAAATATCTCATTTGGTCCTGTCTTGTGAGGTAGATAGTATTTATTCTCATCTTACAGTTGAGGAAACTGAGGCAAACAGATTTTAAGTGATTTGCCCAGAATTACACAATGAATAAGTGCCTGAGACCAGATTTTGCTCAGGTTTTCCTAATTCCATACCCAGTTTTCTGTCCCTTGTACCATCTCAATTGCCACAAAGTACGGGAATAGACATCCAAGACCATGACCTGCAAGGAGGTCAGTGCTACTGGAAATTTCTTTGGCTCTTCAGAATGAACAAGTATCAACAGGCTTATATAAGCTTAGTTTCAATTGTGGAGGTGAGTATGTGTTCAGAAGCAGCTGGTCCCAAGCCAGTGCCATCATACATGTCTGCAAACCACCTTCTCATCTCTGTTGATCCCTATGGTGTTATGTTTCTGTAGGGAAGCAGAAAACTAAAATGGAATTGATCACCATAGTATAACGGGATCAGGGTTTGAATCTTACGTTCTACCCATGTTAACTTGGACCCTTTAAACTCTAAATCCTGTGACTGCATTAACCTAAAGCAGTAGACACTCCATTTCCAGCATAACTATTCTGCCATAAATGTGGAAGGCATGGCTTCTGTCTCCTATTCTTGTTCTGCCTCAACATGGACACTGGCACAACATAGAATGCAAGGTGCTCTCCTCTCTCCTAAAGCACATGAAGAAGATAAAGAAAGAAACTCTTTTCTTAGGTATTCCTAAAGGGCCTTGCAAATAAGTTATGGCTTCCAGAGCTCAAAGGAGAAAACAGACATTATGAGCTTCTTTTTCTTGTATTCATCATATGCAACTTTTACTCTTATCTGCTGCCTTGTAATAAATAATTCCTATGTGATCCAGGAACTGGTTAATTAAAGCTTATTTTTTTTAAATATTGACTCCTAAAGGAATAAGATCAAACAGTTGTCTCACTTGACAGATGAATGGAATTTTTATTTTGTGAAATTTGAATTTGTTTCATACCTTGTCTTCATGAAACCCAATTAGTTCATAAAAATCTTGTGGTTTTTAATGTCAGAAATTATGAAAGGGGAAAATGTGTTTCAGTGAGGGGAGAGAAGGCAATATAGAAAAAAAAAACATCAATTTACAATGTACATTTTTGCTAAGTTTATATTTCTTTCATGAAATACTTTTTTTACAACTAGTTTTATTATTTTTCAAATCTGTCCCGGATCTCAGAAATCAGGGCCTCACAACAGGTACTTTCTAAACCTTGATTTGGGTTGATTGGAAATGATTTGAGCTTAATTTGGGCACAATTCATGTTCTTTATGAGTCCATCAAAGGAACCATTTACCATCTGGAAAATAATTGCAGCATCAGTTTAACTTTTACAGCAAGGCCATTTAATGAGGGTTCTAACAGCCATTATTTGTGCAGATCAGTTAATGTCAACGTTAGCTGGCATCTGAGTAGCTTCTACTTCTAGCGACAAGGTAGTAAATGTTGTCTTGTCCATCTTTTTCTCAGAAAACCAGACTGGAGAGCAGATGCTGTACTGGTCTAAAGTATGCAAAAAATCCCTTAAGACATTGATTGTGATCACAGATTTTTAATGCAATTTTTTGCTCATGTAATTGAGGTCCAAGACAGTAGAATGTTTTTGCGTTCAAATTATGCAGTGAGAATGCGGAATATACCTAGAGGGGTATGCAGATGAATGGAGCTACAAAATCACTTCTGCTCATATGGAATTTTTATTTCCTAATTTCAGTTTGTAATTACTATCAGTAATGAATATTTTATCTTGGGCTTTTATCAACCTCTCCATTGTCTTCCATCTGGTTCATTCATACTTTAGTGTCCTCCCCCACCTCGGAAGAAGTTTAAGTTTTATTATCTTGACTTTTGAAAGAAAAATGAAAGAACAAGAACCGATTAAACCTAAGGACCACTAAAGTGTGATGTCAAAGTTGTGCTGAAAAGACACAAAAGAACTACATGGAGCAAATACACTATGGTACTGTTTAAGACTTTTCTCTTTGTACTTTCTAAAGATCATGTCTCATTTTAGAAGAGACATATATCCACACTATCTCCCTTCTTACCACATCCAAGATATTTTAAACTATACTTTTTCCTAATGTCTGCAACAAAATAATAATACATATTAATATACTATTGTATAACACAGGGAATTCACAGTAAATTGTGCAATGGTAGAGAGGTAGCCAGGTGCCACTAATTATTCATTGAGTCAACCAACCTAGGTTTGAATTCCAGCTCCAGCACTGACTACTTATGTGACCTTGGGCAAGATATGTTACCTCTTTGGGACCCACTTTGTCCTCATTTGTAAAATAAGGAAGATGGAAGAGACAACTTCTAAGGGAATCAAAGACATAGAATTTTTTCATATTTTCCTCTTTGAATTTTTCCAGTAAATTTGCTGCAAAAAAGTATGAATGTGAAGGCCAAGCACATTTAGTCAAGTATCATTTAATCTGAAACTAATCAAGTTGGGGAGAAGAAAAAAATTTTCCAACTGAAAGAATATTGGTAGAAACAGAAAGAAATTGAAAACTCTATTTAGAGAAAATGATATATCAAAGATTGCCAAGGTAAGAGTTAATCATATTATTAAAAGCAACATAAAAGGATTTAGGAGTAAAGAGGAGAGCCATGAGATTTTTATGGAGAGAATGTTGATAGAAAAGATAAAGCTAAAATGTTATTTGGATGATTACATAATTATCATTTTTAAGTGTCTGCTTACCCTCATCTTGGTGATCAGTCTTGTGAGATGTTTTACATGGACTTTGGCCACCTGTTGTAATCTGATTTTAGTATTAGCAGTAAAGAATTTGATTTTTTAAGTTACTATAATAATTACCCCTTTATAGATTTTAATGCCTGCTTTTTTCATTTAAATTTTATAACACTATCTTCATCATTTAGTGATATTTGTGAATACCTGTTATAATGGATCTAGTAATAATAGCCAACATTTATATAGCTTCAAAGTTTCAAAAGACCTTTATATATGGTACTTTGTTTGATGAATATCCTGGGAACCTTGACATAAAGCAAGGTTTCTCCTCTCCAGAGGTTTACATGCCTACATGAGTCAGTTATACTGGAGAAATTAAGATGTTTAAATTTTGAGTCACAATACAGCATGTTCTGGACAATCCCAAAAAGTCCCAGGAGTTTGGTGTTTTCTAGTCACTTGTTTTTGGTTCGAAACAGTGTGAGCATCATTGTTAAAATCCTCAGTGGGTCCTATTTGGCTGAACTAATACAACTCTTTATGCTTTTCTATTTCTAATGAAGTGCTTTGAGACCCTGTGGCAGAGGCAGTATCACCTGCTTTTTTAATACCAACTGGTACCTCTTGCCAAGACGGAAAAATGCTTTGTTCATATTTATCACCTGTCCTCCCAGCCCTATTACTCTGGTGTTAGGAGGCCTCTTGCCTCACTCAAATTTCTCTATTCACTAGTTTTTATTAAGAAAATATTAGGAGAGCAATAGTATAGTGGATTTGGGAAATGTGGGTGTGAGGTTTGAGTCACTAAATTTTAAGGGCACTCTGTGGGACAAAGGTATGAGACCATAGAAAGAAAATAACAAAAACCTGAGAAAGATAGGCTTAGGTGGAAGTTTTAAATATGATTTATGTGGTTTAGAGCAATTTTAAATGTGATTTAGTAGGTATCAGAATAAATCATAGCATCTTGCCAAACCCTGAGGAAAATGAAAAGTGAATAGTAATAAATTACTTTATTGGGAACAATTGGATGTCACATTATTTATCCTTCAAATTTATACAAGAAAATTTCCTGTTAATTTTAGCATCCAATCCAAAGCAGTCCAATGACTGGGTAATATTTAATATATTTTAAATGCCCTTTTGGTAAATGTACAGCAACTTTCTAAAAATCTGGTTACGTGGAAGGTCAATCTGGGCTTCAATTTGGTCCCTCATTGTTGTTTTCTTCAGAATTAACTATATTTATGGTTAAATATTTTTATGTATTACAATTATTATTCTGTGCTTTTTAGAAATGCCAGTTGGACATTTGATATGAGATTAATATTTAACTTTTATGTATAATTTTGAGGAGATAGAATAATGGGTATTAAACCTTGGATTTAGTTTTATCTCTAATACATGGTAGCTGTGTTAATGTTGGCGAAGTTATTTACCTTCTCAGTGCCTCCAATATCTTTTTAAGATCATAAATTACCAAGTGTTGGTCTGTAAGAGTATCCACACTGTAAGAACATATCATTGATGAAAGTATATGTTAGAATCAAAGCCAAATCTTTCTATGTTTTAATAGCATTTAAAAGTTTTCAAATGACTATCATGTACACCATTTCATTTAAACTTCACAGAATCCACTTGGGGCAAGGCAGGTATTATTATTCCTCTTTTATAAAAAGAGTGAGATGTGTATCCAAAGGTTATAGAATAAATCTTTTGCCTTCTAGTATAAAGTTAGTATTTTGGCATGAAGTAATCACTGTTTTGCAATAGAGTGATGGTTTCATGTCTGTCAGAGGTCTAAACTGTTAAATATTTATGATTGATCAATATTTTGAACCAAAATAATGTTATTCCTCTAAGCCAGGTTATCTAATTAATTAGTAAAAAGAATGACAGTTTGCAAAATTTCTTTTTTTTTTGGTGGAGAAATGTTTCTTGGAAAAAAATTTATAAATCTTCCTTAGGCCATGCAATTTACAAGAACTATCGCCTTTACCATAGGCTAAAAAATTGAAACTGTCATCAGTAAGACCAAAAGGTTTGCCCATAATATTACCTATTTAGAGGCTAAATCCCTAGAAAATTTAGCTAATCTCTAATTCAGTTCCTGATCCAATTGTGCTTGAAGCCCAAATAATCAGACTCCTAGTTGGTAGATTGTTCTCAAGTTTGCTTGGAAAGTAAGAGTACCATTGGAGTTATTTTCATTCTCCTTCATCAAAATAATTTATGAGAATTAGAAGGCTGGAAAAGCCCTCCAGAGGTCTGGTTCATCCTGCTGCCTCCAGGCAGGTTTCATCTAAAGCTTTCCAAATAGATGGCTGTTCTAGTTCTAGAACTCTCCAGGGAAGAGATTTCATGACCTTCTTCAGCTACTTACAGCTAATTTTAACAGTTTGCCCCACTGGTTGTTTTCTATATTTCAAATTTAAATCTTAACTACTGTTCACTTGCTTTTTCTTCTTGTCCTGCTCTAAGAGGTAAAGAATAATAATTAGCCTAAAACACTGTGAAATGATGCCTTTAAATTTGGCAAGACAACTGGTAAATCATTTCCATGGAGTTTTTTCCCTTTCAGAATGTCTTATTTTATAACTTTTTGTATTCTTCATATTCTCATCTCCTTTGACCTCTCTGTATCACTCACTAAACCACCTCCTCTTTCTCAATGTTTTTTCATTCCTAGGTTTGCTAGGTTCCATGATCTTATTATTATCTTTCTCCCCAACTCCCAATTCCATGACTTCCTACTGATTGTCCCTCCTTCATAAAATGATCTCTCCCCTCTTAGTTTCCTTCAAGACTTACTTTAAATCCCACCATTTTGAAAGATCCCTTCCCCAGGCATTCTTCTCACCCCATCTTACCTCCACCAGAGCCTTCCTTCTGAAATTTACCTGCAGTTGCCAATTGACCCTGTCTATCATATATATAATATAATTCTTTATATATTGTCTCATCCCATTAGAATATGAGCTCCTTAAGGGTAAAATCCAAGTTTGCTTTTTTTATATCCACAGTGCTTAGCAAATGCCTTAAATATAATAAGTACAATAAATAGTTCTTTAGTTGACTACCCTGGATCACTCTCTTTTTCATGATTCCATTCTTTCTAACCCTTAAATGTGAGTATACCCACAAGTTTCTTTTCTAATTCTCTTATTTCTATATACCGTATCCCCTAGTGACCTGATCCACTACATTTATAATCCCAGTGGCAAATAACTCCCAAATCTACATCTCTATCCCACTACCACTCTTTATAATTATAATAATCTCATATCTCCAAACTGTCCACAAGATATCTCTACTTGAATGCCTCATTAGTACCACTAAGTCAAAATGTCTAAAACCAAGTCAATTGTCTAGCATAGTAGAGAGAGCTGAAGTTAGAGTCAATAAGACCTGAACTCAAATTCCGCCTCAATTATTGCCTGGGTGACTTTTGTCTATATTAAGCTATCTGTGCCTCATGTTCCTCCTCTATGATTCTGCTATCCTAAATCTGGCTGTTTCCTAAATTCTCTAGTTCTTTTACTAGTACATCTTCCTAGTCACCCAGTGTAATAACTTTATATTCATCATTGGCTCCTCTCTCCCTCTCACTATAGACCTCCCTCGATATACACAACACATCAAAAACCAAGCCTTGTTACTTCTATTTCCAGCATATATTTTGTGTCTGCCTCCCATCTCCAAAAGAACTACAATTACCCTTACCTTTTTGACACTGTTATATTAACATTTTAATTAGTCTCCATTGCCTCCAATGTTTCCTCTCTCTAATTCTCCATACTACTCCTCAAGTAATATTCTTAAAACAGTGGTATATCACTATTCTATTTTAAATTTTTGAGTGTGTTCCCCAATACATATGGAACAAAGTATAAACTCCTGGTTCTAGCATTTAAAGATTTCTACAGTAAATGCTTTCCTACAACCCTGGAACAGAACCACCCTACCTAACAGACTCTGTTTGCTGAAGTCCTTCTTTTCTTTTTTGTCCTCACTCAAGTGTCCTTTTTTCCTTTAATTCTTAGCTGACCATAGCCCTCACTAAGTAAAAATGATCTTTTCCTCCCCACTGTAATCTCTTGAAGCATTTTGCCTAGACATGTCCCTGGCACTCATCTTCCTCTCATTAATACCTCCTATCTTCCTTTCTCTCCCACTCCCAAAAAAGGGTGAGTTCTTTAAAAGCAGAGCCTAGTCATATCTATCTTTGCATCCATAAAACTTAGCATGGTATATTGTACATAGTGATAATGATGGTTTGTTGAATTGAAATGAAAGCATAAAACTTCAAATGATATTAGATAAGGAGACCAATTGGTGATATTCCACTTGGCAAGATGTAATCTTTCCTATTGTTGGCTGCTTTACTACACATAATTAGTCATTAGTCTTCTTAGTCTGTGTAGTTGCTATTACTTTTTTAGATGTTTAGTTTTATAGATGGAGATATGGATAGAAACTAAACCTGTAATTACCTTGATATAGGGAACTTTTGGCAACGAAATTCTCTGTATCAGTTCAGAACACCATCTCTGCTACTTGGAATCTTGGACTACATAAGTACTCTATAAGTAAATGGCCTAGTACCCTTGAGAGGTTAAGTGATTCACTCAGGCTTGCACAACCAATTAGTATTAGTGGTAAACTTTGGTCCTCCTTTGGCTTCATGGCCAGTTCTTTATCTTATTGCCTCTTAGCTTAGATGATAATACTATTTAATTACACTAGAACATTCCTGATTTTCCAATTTAAGGCATTTTGCTACAATTGTGTTGTTTTATTCCTATTCCTATTTCATTTTGCAATGATGGCATCAATTCTTTGTGGCAAGGATACTTTTCTCTATTTCCCATAACTTCAAATCTGTTGCTCCTGGCATTTCCTTAGCTCCAAGTAGTTCGGAGGGATAAATCTGGGATACATCTGTGATATCTGCCGCTGTTTAAAAGGTCTGCAGGTGGAAGGCCCCTGATTTAAGCTGATGCATTCTTTGCAGGTTCTTTGCCAGTCTTTTATGTACCTGACAGCAGATCAACAATGAAACTCATTTATAGATGTGCTGCTAAGCTTTTCTGAAAGCTTTAACTGAAAGAAGCAAAAATGGTCTCTGTCTACCCCTTAATGTCTAATCTATAAGAAATGTAACTATCAAATTCAAAGCCCTTACTCTGGTTAATCTTTAATTTCTACATATTACAATATGAGATGCAAGATAGAGCAATGCGCTTACATGTAGATGCATGATAAGATTCTTTTCCCTAAATTAAATTATTATCATATCTTTGTATTTCAACATTGACTTTGTCCCACCCAAAGGACTGTCCAGGACTTTTTCGCAACCAGATTATTTTTCTAGTTCATTCCTGCCTATTCATCAGAAGGAAAGTGCTTATTTTCTCCTTATTTCTAATCTTTTAGGTCCCTCAGCTGAAACTGAGTATAAATTTTTTTAAATGCCTCTCAGAAAAGATTCCACTACCCCAGCTGTTCTGAGCTCACAGTCACTCCATCTTTGCCTCTGAGCTAGGAAAGTATATGTCTTTGGAAAAGAGGACTCAATGACCATATTCCAATTTTACTTGCCTCAAAAGCGTCTGTAAATGGCTACTTTCAAGACTATTATAAATTCTTTCCCCTAGGATCGACATCTGTAGTGTTCTGTCTCTATACCCTTCCCCTTCCCCCATGAATAACTCCAACCAGTTCTGTGGCCACCTGTTCAGCTGACTGTCTACTGAAGCAAAGGTTCTCCTGATATATAGAGTAAATGGTCTTATTTTATCATATTATGTTTTAATAATGATTTAAAGTGAATTGAAGCTTGAAACATAATCTAAATAAAATTAGTTATGAGTTCTGTTGTTTTTTTTAATAATTTGTTGTATTTGTAATCATTACTGTGTGGTTCAAAAGAAGCCAGTCAGTAATAAGATGAAACACATTATGTTTGAGATCAAAATGTTAAGGTTATTTCTTTGGGGGGAAAAAAATCTCTTCATATAGGCAAGGCAATCCCTTCAATCTCTTTGTGCTTCTGTTTTCCCATGTCTCACATTTGCTATATTTAATGTTGTTAGACCACCATTAAATCTGGACCAAGAGCATTTGTCAACAATAGATGTCATTTTCTGTTTGGCCTCATCTGCAGTTTGAGGTTATTCATGATGACCCTGCACTTAAAGGGCAGCAATAAAGTGACCTTCCCCGTCCCAGAACCTATTCAAACAACTAATATACATGGTGAATGGAAATAAGGACAGATGGTAGCATCAGCAACAAAGGAGCTGTTTGTCAGGGAGGAAGACTGGTATTCAGTCCTTGTGGAGTGTATCCGACCAAAGAAGCTATCTCAATGATCAGAATGCTATGATTGAAGAGATTCATAGAAAGAAGCAGATTTAAATGGACAAATATTTTTAATCTTACATATTTCCTTAAGAGGTGGTAAAGTTTCATCCGTTCAGTTTTCAAAAATGGCTCTTTGGAGGTAGGGAGAGGGTTGTGGATACAGAAAACACTGGGACTCAAAGCAAAGAGATCCAAGGGGAAAAGTGGGCAGCCAGCGGCAACTGAAAGAATTATCATGTTGCTAAATTTTTATTTCTGGCATAAGGATGATAAGTTTAAGGTTATGAGAGACCTTAGATGTCGCATGATCAGATGCTTTCATTTCACAGAAAAGGAAACTGAGGCCCCGAGAGCTCTGGTCTCTGGGTTGCCCAAGCTTATACAGTTAATGAGAGAGTAAATCAAGGATTTAAACCCATATCTTTTCACTCCAAATCCAATACTCTTTCCATCATAATAAGCTAATCCCTTTTAAAATAGAATATGACTTGTCATTATTCTCTCCCTGATATAGATGATTAACAGTCAAAGGTAACTAATTAGTAATGAAAAGAAGTAACCTCTTTAACTTGTAAAGGAATTTATACAAAAATATATTAATTAGAGTCTGAGCTTTCCCTTTTATCAGTGAAGGAAAACAACATCGCAAAAGGCAGTTTTTACATTTTTAGACCTTATATTTTGGATTGTATTTAACAGTATCCAAATATAATTTCTTTCACTTAGAAATATTCAGTCTATATAAAATAAGTGAGGGACAATTATCATATAAAGATAACCAAATGTAACAAGGAATGGGCCTTAACACTAACTTGATACTAGTAATTATAAATATTTTTTCAACATCAGATAAAAATCTCCAAAAATATTAGTTTTGAATGCTTTGTATTCATATTCGCCTTCAGGCTTTTAAGTACATATGACCTATATACTTTCATGCTTGCATATATTTAATTTGTGTAATATTTTATTTGTTTGCTCTCTACAGTTTGCTGCCTTGAAACACAAATGACATTGCCCCTGATTGCTCCTATATGATGGAAATCTATCTTTATCATCCTAATGAATTTTGGAAGGCAGTAATTATAGATATAGATAAAAATTACGACTGAGCCCAAAGGCAAGAACAAACAGAGCCATTCAAAGAAGGGTCAGGTTGTACTCTATTTTCCCAAATCCTTCAATAATTTCAATTTGCTTTAACCAGTATTATTTGTGAATGCCCTACTGTGGCACATCTATCAAATCAAGTCTTCCAAAACCATGTCAAGATCATGATGACATTCATGTACTACCATAACATTCCCTCTCTTGTTTTATATTGTTTCTACCACAACATTCTGAGTTGTGTGACAATATAAAACAACAATGGAGGCCAACAAAACCATTGTAGTATTGAAGAATGAAGACAGGCAGAATTGAGGGTTTTCTTTTATGCGAAGCACCTTCTGGTTTGGAAGTTCATTTAGAAAGTCCAAGAGTTTGAGACCCTGTTTAAGTCTTGCAAAATATATTATGGGACAGCTAGGTGGTGCAGTGGTGCCTGGAGTCAGGAAGATTGATCTTCCTGAATTCTAGTCTGGGCTCAGACACTTACTAGCTTCATGACCCTGGGCAAGTCTCTTAACCCTATTTGCCTGTTTCTTCATCTGTAAAATGATCTGGAGAAAGAAATGGCAAACCACTTCAGTTTCTTTGTCAAGAAAAGCTCAAATGGAATGGTGAAAAGTCAGATACAACTGAAACAATTGAACAATAACAACAATAATTATATATATAATTGTATATATATATATATATATATATTTGTTCTTTAACATTCTTTTTGAAATGGGAAAACATGAATGAATAACATTATCCTCGTATGAATCACTGCTCACATTTCTGCTGTACTTTATAGTTGGCAAAACATGTTCATCATAACAGATAAGCAAGACAGGTGATAGTTTTAATAATATTTAACATACTAGATTTAGGAAGCAAGAGGGAAGCACAGAGGTCATCTAATCCAACCTCCTCACTTTACAAACAAAGAAACTAAGACTAGAGCTAGCAAGTGATTTAATCAAGTCCCTCTCAGAAGTTTAAAAAGACCTGTTATTTCATGAGCGTAGGTATTTTCTCCCCTGACACAGCTCATGGTTTAACAGATGGTCTTCAAGACTTGCTGGTCATCAGACAATAAGTATACACAATCTGTTCTTTTCATAGCTGATTTAGGATCCTATATTGTGCTGGCATAGCTTTCAGTAATAGTAAAAGCTGATCTTGTATAGCATTTAAAATTTATCAAATGTTTTTACATACATTTTTGTATTTGGTTATGACAGTATATCCTTAAGATAAGTACTACCTTTTCTGTTTCCCCACCAGAAAAATAGAAATGAACTCATGCTATAGAATAAAAATAAAATTTAAAAATACTTGTGAAAGCAATATACAAACATAAGACATGATTAGTATTATTTTGAACATATCACTGCAAGATTTGCTACTTGATAAAACTATATTTATCTCATGAACAGATTTAGGAGTTATAATGATTTATTATAGAATTCCTGTTCTCCCACAAAAGTAAAAATAGTTTATATACTATTAGAATGGTTTTCAGTCAGTCAACAGCTTTTTTTTTAAATTTCATCCAATTGCCCTCTCAAAGTGCCAGTGTTTCGATGACAAAATAAAGTGAAAATAGGGTTCAACTTTCCTATTTAAAAAAAAAAGACCTGTAAAGCAGTTAAAAACATTGGGAACTTCTTCATACAATTTTTCCCTCTAACAAAGGATAGGCAAGAAGGGGAAGTGGAAGAGGGATAATAAAGACTCTCCTAGGACTTTGCAAAGCCTGGGGCATCGATGGGTTTGGTAAATTGGTTTAGCAGACCAATTGCAAGGAACAGAGGAAAAAAACGGAAGAGGACCAGATTTGTTCTCATTTTACAAAGTGGGAGAGGGGTTTTGCTCTACCATTTCATTCAGTAATCCTTTGCTTCAGCATTCTGATGCCAAATATCCTAGTTTGGAGGTGATTTAAACATTTATATTTTGAGGCAAGCATCAGCCTGTAGAGTAAATATCTAACTCTCATTTTGGAATTCTATAAATTACATACACGCCCACCTCATAATTGTCTGTTGTCAGAGTTTCAGGGCTTTGGTGTCACAGTATCTGAGTCACAATTATGAATCTGCTGTGTGCCACCTCCTGACCTATGGAAAGTCTCTGAAATGTTCTACACCTCCATTTCCTCTTCAGTAATTTGAGAGTATTGAACTAGATTATCTCTATGGTCCCTTCTGGCACTAAATCTCATGATTTTATGTATATTGAAACTGAAATTCAGGCTCAAGTAGTCTGTCTATAGTTACAGTTATTAAGTGTTAAAGGCAGGATTTGAATGTGAGGAGTGTCCTGTGTCCATCGATAGCCCATCTGGGGCATAGAAGAAATACTTCAGCGATGGCATGATATTCAGAATGCTTTTACTGCCTCATATTTTATCTGCTGATCCTTTTTCTCCCCAGTTCCTGCCTTTACAGCCTGGCCACCAGTCACTGCAAAAGTCCAAATAGTCTATCTCTTATGCCTGTGCTTTTGGACCAATGCCAAGTGAGGTGTGGCAAATGATGCTGCTTATGAGAGTTGAGTTTTCACCTCCATGCTTCAGTGGGGGAATGTCAGCTCTATATTGCAGTGGATAGAGTACTGAGACTAAAAGAAGACTTGAGTTCAAATCTAGCCTCAAACACTTGCTAGTTGAATGAGCTTGGCTAAGTCACCTAATCTCTTTCTGCTTATGTTTCTCCACAGAAAAATGGGAGATAATGGTAACTAACCAACAAAACTGCCATGAGCATCAAATGAGATAATGTTGGTAAAGCATTTCGTCCAGTGCCTGGCATATAGTGGTGCTTAATAAATTATTCTTTCATTTCTTTTCTTTCTTCCTGATCATGGCTCGGTTGTGGAGTAATGAGAGTATTGGATTTTGGAGCTAAAAGACCTGGATTCAATCCTAACTCTGATACTTACCTAATTGCATATGACCACTTAACTTCCTAGTACCTATTTGCTAATCTGTAAAAAAGATGAAAATGATACCTTGGAATGCCTATCTCATCAGGTTACAAAGAGATTTGAGTGAAATAATGTTTGTAAAGCATTCTCAAAGCTTTAAAATTCAAAGTATATAATTGTAATCTATATTAGAAAAATGCAAAGGTTCCTTCCATATTTTTATTTTTATTCAAATACGCTTATTTTGCCTGCAAGGTACTAAAGCAAAAGACATTTAGGTGAATTAGAAATTAAGTTTATTAGGTAGATCAAGTACCTTTTAAATATCTGCTATATGCAAGACCATGAGAATGCAAAGACAACAATGTCTTAATTGCTGCCCTTAAGAAATAAATACAATAGTCCCAGAATGGTGGTAGATGCTCTAGTACAGCTATTGGCAAAGCATTGGCACCATGCAGAGCTGACTTGGGGGGAGCTGTCTGCTCCCCCTCTTCTCAGTGCCCGAGGACATTTTTTGTATGCCCTGCCCCTCTGTCCAGCCACCCAAAGTGAGCACTTCTTCCCTCTGCTCTTTGGTAGTGCAGGGGGCTCACAGGCAGCTGAAATTGCAGTCTGGGCACACAAACTTGAAAACTTTCACCAATGCTGCTCTAATATATGAGAGAGTATACTGTTTCCTTCCAAATTATTTAAAGTATTAATGCAGCTCGGTGGTCAGTCTTTTTGACTGACAGTTGGTATAGTCTAAAAGAAACACTCTCTTTTCTGTATTATATTCTGTAAGTGCTCTAGTCAACGTGTATTCCAAAGAGATATTTCTAAATTCAAACCATTAGAAGCTAATGTCAGAAATAATGGTAAGCCCCCAAGTCTTAAGTAAGCATTAACATCCCTGGTTCTATTAAGAACCGAGTGGAAGAACCTGCTTTATTTATTATTAATAGTGAAAACTATTACTCAAAACAATGAAAAAGAAAAGCATAACCTATTTCCACACAGTTTTATTTATACCCTGAATTACATTTTACCTACTAAAAAAATAGTGTCTATATCTATAACTAGGGAGAACTGCCTGAGATTTTGACCTCGAGTATATAAAATTAGAAGGCTCTCCCATAAATTCTTACTTCAATTCTGTCAGCAATGTAGAAACAATTGAATTAAGCATATAGTTAACAAAATGAATTAGTTAACATAGGAACTGATCAGAACACTTCGTTTATCTCAAAGAGTGGACACAGAGGCTACTAGGGGGAAGAAGATAAATCCCAGTAAGCCTTTCCCCTAACTCTCATCTGTGGTGGCAGCTTTTCCAGCCTTGATCTTAAGATATTCTAGGGAAGCATAGGTGAATCTGTGGCATGCGTGCTGGAGGGGGCTGGTCCCTTTCCCTTCTCCATGCAAGCCTGAGAACAATTACTCTCATCACCCACTCCTCTGCCCAGCAACCCAATGGGAGAACCTCTTCCCTCCCCTGTGTGGGGTGGGGGGGTGGCTCCCATGTGGGGTGAGGGTGCAGTCTGAGCACTTGGTCTCTAAAAAGTTCACCATCACTGGTCTAAGGTCTCTCCCTACCCCAAACTTAATTTATCTTAAAAAATGAATTCATGGGTAAGTTTCTAATATGTTTTTCAAAGCTTGTCCCAGGTATCAGAATTTCTAGTTCCAGCTCTAACAATAACTTTCAAAGACAGTTGGACACTACATAGCTAACTTATAAAGGGTATTAAACTCATTCTTTTATATCGGCATTGAAAAGGAGTTCTGGGTAGTTGAAAGAAGAATTCTTATTTAACAAAAAGCAATATAATACTAAAAGCTATTTATAATTCTTGCCCTGCAAAGGCCAGAAGGCATTTAAAAGATGTAAGACATATAAGACAACTTTCTTAACCTAACACAAGGATTCAGGGCAGCCCATATATCTGTCATGCTTTAGCTTTTGCTTTGGTTCTGGAGTACTTTGGTTCTGTAGGCTTTGATATGGCTAAAGAAAAAGCTGAGATGTAACTCGTCCTTTATAGTTTAAAACTAATGTCTTTGAATAAGAAATTTCCTTTTTCATACAGTTTCCCTTTCTTAAAAGTAGCTGAGTGAATGAGTCCAGAGCAATTCACTCCACTGCCTACCCACTCGTTATAAGTGTCTCATTTCCTACCTTTTGTAATATATCCTTGCCTGATGTTTCAGAATGCATCTTAAAGTGTGTGGATTTCTGTTGAATGAATAACTAGTGAGTGTTTTTTCCCTTTGTATGCTGTGTTCTTGGTGTTATTTATCATTACTCTGTCAACCAGACTTAGCTTTGATTAGTAAATGGATACAGTACTAACTAATAAGCCATTTTTCACATCTTAAAAAAAATTCAATGAGACATTTGCCTCTCAGGCAGCAGCACGTAGTAATATGGAGTGTGTCCTTTTGTGGCTTTTGAAAATATGCCTTTTGTTTCCTTTCTTTCAATATTGGCCATCACGTGTTTATATACAATTCCAAACTCAAACAGCAAAGGAAAAAGCTGTCATCTAGTTGTCCACCATTATGTGTTTAAAACAAAATCACACACTCCCCGAACTACAAAATGTGCATGTTTGGCTGAAAGTGACAATGAAGATGAAGTTGTGGTTAAACACCCACCATGAGCAATGCCAATAGGAAGCTGGAGTGGCTCCAGAACTTTAGTATGTTTAAAAAAAAAAACGGGAATGTCTTTGAGGCTCTGCTTATACATCTGTGAATACATAATGTGCCTTTTAAAAAAAATAATAAATGCTTTTCTTTTTTCATTTTATTCTGTCTTCACAGAATATTATACACAGGTATCTTAGAGAGAAATTGTCTTACAGAGTCTACTCCTTTGAAGGTATATTTTGAAATTTCAAAGTGCCAGTCAATAAACATAGCCTGACAGATAGCATTCTGCTTGAAGGAGTTTTTCCTTGAAAACTAGATCATCTCTTACAGGAATAAGTACTATATTATTAAGACAAATTCTGAATCAGGAGAATGCAGTGGCACAAAATCCTAGAGGGAAGCAAATGTCCAGAAGAGGGTAAAAATTAGTGCCAGTCACTGAAGAGAGGTCAAGGGAGAAAGGATTGAAAAACTATGTAATTCAAGTTCTGAGAGATATGTTCAGTCATTTTCAGTCATGTCCAACTCTTTATGACCCCATTTGGGGTATTCTTGGCAAAGATACTGGAGTGGTTTGATATTTCCTTCTCTAGTTCATTATACATATGAGGAAACTAAGGCAAACATATATACATATGAGGAAACTGAGGCAAACAGGGTTAAATGACTCACCCAGGGACTATCTGGTTTGTCATTTTCAGCCAAACATGCACATTTTGTAGTTCAGGGAGACTCAGACAGTATCTGAGGTGAGATTTGAACTAAGGAAGATGAATCTTCTTGACTCCAGGCCCAGCAGTTTTTTCACTGAGCCACATCACTTCCCTTCCAAGAGATAAGGATAACTCAGTGTTTCATATTAAGAAGAAAGAACATTATAAGACTAGCCTGACCAGGTCAGGAAAAACAGGCAGATGATAATTTAATAATATGGCTCAACACACTAGCTAATAAGCAGTGATCTAGATTATTGAATATATGTTTTGCATTTGGTATGGAACATGCAAGAGGCACCTAACTTGTCCAAATCTCTTCTATCTCCATGCTGATTCATTCACTCCAAACTTCTTTCAAAATGGCAGATTAGTGGATGATCACCCAGTACAACTCATAGTCAAGATCCAAGGGGAAACATCAGTATAGAGAAACTATAGCAACTGTAATTCTTGAGTTCTCATTGCTATGCTGTGTAAAGAAATCAGACAAGATTCCATTAATTTTTTTAACCTCGTAGAATTGATTCTGAGTTTTTGTTCCAAGGTAGAAAAAGCAGTGAGGTCTAGGCAATGGGGGTTTAAGTGACTATTTTCCTGATTAGTCTGTCATATTTTTTTATATTCTGGCCACCACCATTCCCAACACACATGTACCAAATATTTATCAGAGTTCTTAGTGCACTGTTGATGTTGCATACATTTTGTTTTCATATTTTTCAGTTAAATGTAGAAATAATTTTGACAGTTATTTTCTAACATTTTAGGATTCAGATATTCTTCCTCTCTCTCTTCTTACCCTCACCTCAAGGAAGTATATAGTCTGACATAGATTATATCAGTACTTTTGTGCAATACATATTTCCATATTGCTTCGACATATGTTGTTAAATGACATCATCTTCCAAGTACCTCACTGGACCCTCTAATCTAATTAGTTCTTTAAATTTCCAAAGGGACTGATCAATAAATATTCACACTGACCATGTGCCTAGTAATATACTATTAAAGATTCATTATGATCATTCTTTGATAATTCAAAATAAAACCATCTTTTATACCAAGACCCACTGAGGCCTCAAGTGCCCTGGTCAGTCACAGAGAGTGAGTGTGAGAGGTAGACTTCGAACCCCTCACATTAAATGTGGTGCTTCTTCCATTACACCATATTGTCATTTGAATGGTAGTTTTCTTTTTATGTTCAGCCTCAAATTCCAACAGATATTATTTGTAGGATAACTCTGAAGTACATAAAATTAGGGAGAAATATTAAATGAATTAATTTAAAGTAGGATCTTTCACGCTCTTCCTCCCTAGTCTATACTGTATCTACCTTAATAATTCACCAGTTTTTTAAAAATCCTTACCTTCCTTCTTAGAGTCAATAACCAATATTGGTTACATGGCAGAAAAGCAATAATGGCTAGGCAATGGGGGTTAAGTGACTTACCCAGGATCTCACAACAGGAAGTATCTGAGGTCAGATTTGAACCCAGGAACTTTAGTCCTGGTTCTTTAATCTACTGAGCCACCTTGCTGCCCCCAGTTCACCAATTTTAAAGCCATTCCTGCCAGACAAAATTCTATAAGTATTTAGAAAACAAAAGAATAATATTAAGATAATCATTTCAAATGTTCTATATATAAACAAATGAACATCTGAGCTAAGTATACAAGTAAAATCTCTGTAAACTCTACAGGATATCAAAATTATTCAAAAGTGGTTGAATTTTATTAAAATGAATCTCTTTCTAGAAACTAACTTTCTACAGGAAAAAAAACAGCTTCTTTACAGTAAATTAGCATGAAAAGACAGGCTCTAAGCCCAGCAGGAGAAAGAGGAAGGTGTCATATATATATATATATATATATATATATATATATATATATACCATTTTCAGGGTTTCTTGGCTTTGGCTTAAAGTTTTTTTCCTGTATTGAAGGGACTTGGTGACTGATTTAAGAGTTTTGTTTACAATATTAATAACATTAACAGTTTATTTTATAAAAAAAAGTCTCAAAACCTCACTGTTTTAGGCTAACTTCCTCTGCATACAAATAGACTTACAATGTGATTAAATTGACAGAAGGAGCAATGACCTTACTCTCTAGGTTTTCTTCATGTTTGTTTTCTTCCTTTGCCAACTCATTTAAATTGGCAAAAAGGAGATACTCAGGATTGGAAAAACTCTGGAAGGCCAAATCCCTAGGGCTATTTGGTAATTATTGGGCAAATAAACATTACCTGGCTGATAGACTAGACTTTAGAAATAAGCATTTGGGAAGCAAATAGGGAGCTCCCAAAGCCTGGACTGGGAAGGAGAACTGAAAGAAATAATAGATCCTAGGGTCATGAGCTAGATGGAGTGACTTCTTTTTGTTATCTGGTCCTGAGCAGCATGTTTCAAACTTTTAGACTCAGTTCCCCTTTACCCTCTTGAAAATAATTGACATCTCCACCAAAGGGCTTTTTTTATTTTGGTAAATATGGGCTATGTCTCTAGAGAGAAGCTCACCTTGAGAACTAACAGCCTGAAGAGGCTGGTCCCAGGAAGGCATAGTCATCTCTTGTTGGAGCTAGAAGATAGATGTCTAACTAGCCAAGGCTGAGGAAATGTTAGAGGAAAGGCTTTCTGTTGGGTCTGGGGCAAAGTTTTTTTGACCTTTTCTAAGAGAGCTCAGAGTGAAAGTCTATAGATAGGAGAGAAGCTGAGCCAGAACGAAAGTGCTCAGTCTTCAAAGAGATCACACATCTGACCAAGTATGGTCTAATAAAGATTAAATTCAGCAGCAGCAAGAGCCATTGAATGATAGCACTAAGAGACAGGAGCAGCAGTAATACAGTGTTGGAGATATGGACGGCACCTCCACACACTCCTTCTCTCCATGTTTGTTCCCAGTGTATGTCCACCTTTCCCAGTGATGTATGTGTTTGTGAGTCTGCACTCCAAGATAGGGGAACGAGGTGGCACAATGGATACAGTGATGGCCCTAGAGCCAGAAAAACCTGAGTTCAAATCTGGTCTCAGACATTTACAAGCTGTGTGATCCTGGACAAGTCACTTCACCCTGTTTGCCTCTGTTTCCTTGTCTGTACAATAAACAAGAAAAGGAAATGGCAAACCATCCCAATATCTTTAAAAAATAAAAAATGAATGGGGTTTTGAAGAGTCCAAAATAACTGAAACAACTCAATAAAATAACCAATAAAAAGGGGCAGCTGGGTAGCTCAGTGGAGTGAGAGTCAGGCCTAGAGACAGGAGGTCCTAGGTTCAAACCTGGCCTCAGCCACTTCCCAGCTGTGTGACCCTGGGCAAGTCACTTGACCCCCATTACCAATCTTCCACCTATGAGACAATACACCAAAGTACAAGGGTTAAAAATTAAAAAAAAAAAATTAAAAAAAAAAACAATAAAATGCAACACCCTTAGCTTTAGGGGAGAAACTGTTGTTTCTTTTCTTGCCATGCATTTCATTAACAGTCTTGGATTTGAATTAATTATGTGCTGTTGCTTACTATTGGATATAAATACATCATTGGAAGTTAAAGAGATATAGTTGTGGGGGATTCAGATCCACAGAATACCTTGGATCTGGGGTACCCATTCCCCGGGGAAACCCACGCTGTCACTTGGAGGATGTTGTTGTGTGCAGATGCAAAGCATGGAATCCCTGCAAAGGTACAGGGATAGCCTCACCCAGAATTCCAGGGGACCCCCCTGGAGAACTTTGGGTGAGGGGCAGTTGAGAAGGGTTGAGGACAGTTAATTTGTGGGAGTGGATGTGAGCAGACACTCTGCTTGCTACTCCTGACTTGGGGGTTCACCTGAAGTGGCCATTGTAGCATAAGCTAGTGATTTCTACTCATAGGGTTAGCCTGTTTGTTATTACTATTTTTCATTAATATAATTATATAATTACTTAGTGATTAGAGAGTAAGATATTTATCAATAGCAAGAGAGCCAGTTTTAGTTAAGTGCTTCATCCCCTCCAGTGAGGAGGGGTGAAGGGCGGCATCTACTTAACAGTTCAGGGTCTCCTCTCATTATCCTAAAACCTTCATTAACTTCTCTGTTCATTGTGCTGTTATAGTTTTTAGGACTTTACTGAGTGCTTTGTACATATTATCTCCTTTGATCATAAAAGGCAAAAAAGAAAATCTGTTGTGGCAAGTAATACAAATATTGTTATCCCTATTTCATAGGTAAGATAACTGAGACTTAAGTTAACTGACTTGATTAAGGTCATTCAAGTAATAATAAGAAGAGTTAAGCCTAAATTTCAAGTCTTCTGACTCCAGATCCAGGTGTAGGACAATTAATGAGATAAAGGGCAATTGCTACTTAGCAAAAGTACAAAAAAAAAGGGGTAAAGACCATAGCTACAATTCAAGTCCTCATTGAGAATTATATTCTTCCAACTAAGCCTAGAGAAGCCATTTCTTTTCTAAAATAAATATTTAATAGTTATCTGAAGCTATATAAAGAGGTTTTGTTTGTTTTTGCTTTGTTTTTTTGTTTTTCTAGGCAATAGAGAAATACAATTCATTTTACAGAAGTCTTAACTGCAATGGTATTTAATTTAACTTTACTTTCTGTATAGCCAAAAGAGTTTTTTTTTATATTCCTTACAGCTTTCTTTTTCATGGCTACTTGTCTCTGAAATACAGACATTTAATAACTACTATTGATTGTTCTTATTCATTGGATATGTTCATATAAGATTTATACTCATAAACAGATAAATATATGATTGTCATGTGTGGACAAAATGTAAACTGTTTTCTCATTTTTGAAGAGGCTCATTTTAGAGAATAATCTCTTTGATCCTAATCAAAGGGGAAAAGTATGATTTTTCATGAATTACAGATAACACAAGTAGTTTTTTAATTATAGTGCATCAACCTGTTAAATATATATCATCTCAGAGTTGTAGGAGGGAGGGAGGGAGAGAGGAAGGAAAAGAAATAGAACTCAAAAAAAATTAAGTAAGGTTAAAAATTCTTTTTACATGTAATTGGGGATAAAATAAGTTGTTTTTAAAAATTATAGTGCACCAATTATTATTTCTGGAAGAAATCTACTAGATTATACATTCAGAGTTATAAGGAAACTTAGAAGTCATCTGGTCCATCTCCCTTGTTTTACATATGAACAAACAAGTCCAGAAAGATCTTATGTGCTATGACCAAGGCTACTCAAGATATGTGGCAAAGCTAGGATTTGAACACTGATCCCCTGTGTAATATAGTAGAAAGAATACTGGATGTGGAGTCAAAGAGTTTATTGGTTCAAGAACCAGCTCCATTAATTGTTAGTTTATGTGACCTTGGGTAAATATTTAACCTCTCTAGACCTCAGTTTACAAATATTGAGAGAGAGAGAGAGAGAGAGAGAGAGAGAGAGAGAAAGAGAGAGAGAGAGAGAAAGAGAGAGAGAGAGAGATTGAATTAGATGACTTCTAAAGCCCCTTACAGCTCTAAACCTATGAAGCTATGACCTAAATCCTTTAATTTTCCTGTGAAAGTCCTTTTGTCAAGGGCCATAGAAAAACACATTATTCCTGTATAATGTATTAGATGAAAGAACTATTACAGGTCATTTCAGATTGTTTCTGCTGATTTTCTATTCTCAAATTTCCCACAATCAAAGTAAAAAACTCTTTAAGAGAAAAACAATGAGTTATTGCTGAGGAACATTTGAGGAGTAGCTATATTCCAAATAGACCACTACTTGTATTTAAAAATCTACATTACACAAATCTGTCCTAGGAACAAACAAGTATTGTCCTTGAAAATTTATTTTCCTATTGGCTTGTGAGATAGCCCTAGGACAGCAATGAAATATGAGTTAGTTCAACTCTATGTACACTAGTAAAATATCTCACTAGGAGAATTTAAACATACTAACAAAAAAGATTAAAGAACAGTAAAGGCTAAGTGAATGTAAACAAGTAAAGGCAAAAAACTTTTCTTATAATCACCCATCGTTGCTAGCAATCTGTTTATCAGTAGGGGAATGTGGGGTGTATAGGGTATTCATAGTTTTAGCATCTCTGATATGAGGGATTTCCAAGTCCTTTTCAGGGCTGCTCATCCATCTTTGGTGTCCAACTAGCACTCAATGCTCCCCTGGGTTTCCAAGAAGCTGTAGCATGTGCAGTGACCACAGCCTGGTAAATGGTCTCAGCATGCAGCCTAAACCTACAGTCTTCAAACCAATCAGATAATTACTAGCTTGTATACACTAAGCTTGAGAAGATTTCCCCCTACAGAATAGATGGGTAAGAGTAATTCATTCCAATGGCCATGAAGGCAGCTAAAGCAGAACCTATAAAGTGTTTAGAGCTTGGTCAGACATTGAAGATACCACGGTCATCCTCCCCCATCCTGGTCCATTGCCAGTTGTCCTGACTTTTCGTCCTGCCACTGGATTTCATTGACTCTGGAAGAGAATGAGGCCAACAACTTTGTGCAACTCTGCCTCACCTAAATCCAGTTCAATTGCAAATCACCCATGATGTCTTTGATTCTCTTCAAAAAGAAAGACAAACAACATAAACAATCAATAGAACTTGTGTTCATTTCTTTTGACAAGAAAATGTTTTCATATAATTTTCCCCTTTAAGGATAATCTTGTAAGATAGAGACAACTGAATTTAATTTCAAGACAAGTGCTAATATGATTTATAAAAGAGGAATCATGGTTGTCTCCTTGTAAGAAGCTCTGTGCTTCCTTCTTGTAATACCTCTTGCCTTTCTTTAGCCTTAAATTAGAAAGCAATCTTTAAATTAGAAAGCAATTCTTAAATTAGAAAGTCATTTACATGTTGGGGAACTGAGAGAACATTATTGTACAACTGGATTTTGAAGGGCAATCATTAAATCATAGAACCATAGATTTGATTTGGAAGGGACCTTTGCCGTCATCTAGTTCAATCTCCTCATTTTACAGATGACTGATACCCAGAGACACAGCATGACATATGTACCTGAAGTCACCTGGGTGGCAAGGGGTAGGTAGCACTAGTATTCAGACCCCAGGCCTCTGACTCCAAATCCAGTGCTTTTGACCTCCATGTCATTCTGCCTCTTAAATGAATTGGGAAAATTCTGATAAAGTTAACCAATCCTAGCTAATTCCCTGATTTTCGATAGTCATAATTCAACTATCTAGTCCAGATGTGTGGCTAAATTTAAGTCCTCTTCAAAATGGTATTGATTACCACTGCTTCTGATTAGCTTTTATTGATATTTATAAAAATCCACATCCTTAACCCCTATTTACCAGGCTTATTAAGAACTCAAATGAGAGACTGATTTCCATTTTTTAATCTCTGCTAGCCTCAAATGTATTCTTAAAGTTATTGTTGAATCATGATAGGACCCCCGAAACACACTCACACACACACACACACACACACACACACACACACACACACACACTCACTCACAAAATGCTTGCCTTTATAGCACTGAGTAATATGTGAATATTGTTGTGAAGAAAAAGTAGAATGGGGGTAGGGGAAATCTCATTCCAAATTCACTTTATTGAACATTCATTGTCACCATTTCAAAATGTCAGTATAGATTGATTTTCTTTAAAGTAATTTTTGAAACCAGATATTGAAATTGCTCACCTTTACTGACCTGCTCCATAGCATTAGTTCTTCCTGCATGAACAAGATGGTGAACCTCAGGTTTATGTATTGGCCTTACCTGAATTACTTTCTCAAAGTGATATCCTGTAAAGAGAGTTTGATCTTGAGGTTAATGTTTCAGTAGTTAATTTGCAAGTGCAACAAACAGGTTTTAGTGGCTTCCTGAAAATATGAGATTCCTTGAGAGCTGATTAGAAAAAGATTCGATTTCTCTACTGGCACTGATTTGTAAGTCAAGCAATGCTGAACCTGAAGATATCATCTTCCTCCACAGATTTGGTAATGTGTTAGAAAAATATTTTATTGATGAGCTCCAGTTTTCTTATCTTACTGGCTCATCTTTATCTTCTCTGCATTTTCCAAGCAAGAGCTGATATAATTCACAAATGTGGAGAACTCAGTGAGAAAGAGAAAAAAGAAAATGAAATTCAAACTATATGGTGTTGCTTTGGAAGGGACACTTTTCTTAAAGTTTAATTCACTGCAATGCAGAAAGTTGTTAAAACATTGTCTCCTTTTTGTGTCTTTGAAAAGGACTAGAATGTAGAAAGACATCAGAAAATGACACTATCCAAAAGGACTTTCATGATAAAAGACTATGAATAAAAATGTTCTTGAAAACTAAAACTAAAACTATTATTCTATATTCCAAAGCAAACACATGAAAATATAACATTATCGGATCTACAGCCTGTCGATCACAAGAGCCACATTCTTTCATTTGCTGTTATTACTCCTTGCATATAAAAAGCCTTTCCCCAACAGCTTATTCTGTTTTAAATCATGTGATGTAAAATAATAGAAATAATAATTCAAATGTCCCTCATGATAGATGTTGCTTTTCACTTTTGATCCCACAGTGTCTTGCACACAGTAGGTCCTTAAGAAATATCTGTTGAATTAACTTGAATTATGATTCAGCTTTTTTTGCTTGACCCCATAAGACAAAACTGGAATGAATGGATTAAAGCAATAATGGACAACTTAGGTTCTATAGATGGAGGAAAAATTTTACTAAGAGAACTGTATAGTGTTACTTGAGAAGTAGTGAATTTCTCATTTTTGAGCCTGGGTGACCACTTTGGGAGGCTATTATAGCAGGGATACATGTTTGAGGGATGAATTGGACCAGATGACCTCAAAAGTTTCTTCATTATTAGGCTCAGAAGCAAAAAATGTTTAGCATGTGAAATAACAATCCCCTTATCTATTATGAGCACTGTTATGTGGAGATGCAAAGCATGGAATCCCTGCAAAGATACAGGGACCCCCTGGAGAACTTTGGGTGAGGGGGCAGTCCCTGTATGCAGGAATTCCATGCTTTGCATCTCCACATAACAGCACTTATTACCATAAACTGAATTTCAATGTGGAGCCCTGATGCAGAATTAAGAGAGCAAACAACTTTCCCCAGGAGTTGCCATACTTCTTTTTGTTATTATTTTTTAAATCATTTAAAAATGATTTTGCTTAAGGGAAGGAAACAGGATTAGATGATAATTTAAATGGCCTTAGATTAATTTGTAAAATTGACTATTTTATCAAGTAGTCTTGTTGCCTGAATAGTACTTTTCAGTGCTGACTATTTGGTTGAAATCCAATTTGTTGTAACTTCTCTAGTTATTGGAAGTAATAAAATCAGGTGTCACATAAATGCTGAATGGCAAGTCAGCTGGTAACTGTTGGACGGGACACCTTTTCCATACGCCTTAGTTTTTACATCTATCTAAGCAGTAGGGGTGCCTTTATTTGTTAACTATATCCTTTGAAGGGAATATGCCTGGGTCACCCTTGAAGGTGAGATGATCATAAATGCTTTTTTAGAAATCAATTAAGAAAATTAGGAAAGGTAGAAAAAAAAGATGAGAACAGGCATTATCTTTTGCTTTTCTTTTTATCCCCAGCCCTTTGATAGTGGCTGATACACAATAGGTGCTTAATAAATGTTTATTAGCTATCTGATAAATATGACATACTATAATAGTATGCAGTGCTGCTGCATTACTTCATAGAACTGTGATTCCATCAGTGTGATCACCTGCTCTCATAATTTCATGATTAAATAACTCCTCTCTATTAGTTTATGGTCTTTATGAACTGTGAAGACTGGGGAAAAAAGGTATCATCAAGTAGATGATCTTATAATTTAGTTAGATGAGTCCTTGAATGAGAGACAGAGTCTGCTGTATACACACTTGAAGTGTTCAAAACCGGACTTTAGCAGTAACAAAAAGAGAGGTTCTGAAAATTTTGATTCAATATGAATTCCCGAGCCTAAAGTGAAAATCGCATTACTTTGATTTTTCTCATCTCTTGGAATCATTTGGAGGGCAGGAGGGGATGAGCAAAATGTAGGGCACCTGTAAGTAGAATGAGGAAGCCATAGGAACCCACTCAAAAAAGCAACAGGAATGTGAGAATTGCTCCATGTTTCTAAAAGCCCAGATTCTCTAATGTTTAAGAAACTGTATGCTTTAATATTCTGATAGCTCCATGATCTCATTTAGATGATTCTACCATAAATATAACAGGTCACAACCCATCTATGTCTTGGTGTTTTCTAATCTGTGCCTTCCTAATAAATACTACAAAGAGAACCTAGCCACTCCATTGCCTTCCCTCTATGTCTTTTATTATATTATGGATTGCAGGCAATGCTCAGGCTATCTATCTTTTCCCTTCAGTACATTGCCCTTTTCTTCTTTTCCAATCAGACATTTTATGATTGACTTATTTCACGATACATTTTACATTCAACTTATCAGTGGCAATCTACTCATGTCTACTTAATGCCCACTATGTGTTTCTCAGTTGCCATTTGTGTCACCCACAATTTTGATTATTTGAAGATTATCTTATCCCAAGATTAATGGCCATGTAGCAATACTGGGTAGTTATTGATGTAAAAAATAATTGGTATTCATATAAGGAGACACTTGGGACCATTGAAAATGTTATTTTATACCCCAAATGCAATCTAGTCTGATCTCTTCCTTATATCAATTTTATGCCTAACTCATTGTCAGTCTACAATGCTTGCCCAAGACATATGTTCTAAGAAAGTAACTCAATGGACTGCCTGTCCAACTAAATGTCACAAAATGGACAATAAGCATTTCTTGTCCACTTGGTTTCTCCTGAACAAATTATTAGTCCTCTCACTGAGGAAACCCTATAATATTATAGGACATGAACAATTGTACCATGACATATGCAAATAAAAGAAGTTGGAGGAACTTACCATGTATAACAAGAGTTCTTAAAGACCTATGGTTCAAGAACTAGTTTCCTTTTTAAAATATATATATATATTGATAACTACATTTCAATATGATTATTTTCCTAAGTAATCCTATTGATTTTATTTTGTGCATTTAAAAAATTCTGAGAAAGGACCTATAGTCTTTGATAACGAGGTTATCAAAGAGTGGCAGCTGGGTAGCTCAGTGGATTGAGAGTTAGGCCTAGAGACGGGAGGTCCTAGGTTCAAATCTGGCCTCAGCCACTTCCCAGCTGTGTGACCCTGGGCAAGTCACTTGACCCCCATTGCCCACCCTTACCACTCTTCCACCTAGGAGCCAATATGCAGAAGTTAAGGGTTTAAAAAAAACAAGGTTATCAAAGGAGTCAATGACATAAAAAAGGTTAAGAACCTCAGATCAATAAGGAATCCATCTTTGACTTGGATTCTACACTGGATAACTGCCACAATAATGGCAAACTTCTTTGGTGAATTAATATTTCTCCATTTTATGACTCATTTGGTAGTTAGAGTCACTGAACATAGATATCTAACTTTTGTTACATCTATCAAGAAGGCTTACATGATCTTTATATTTATAAAAGAAATACCTTCTAAGAGGAAAACCATTCAAACATACTTTCAATGTGTTTAACTAAAAGTTGATTAGATGTAGCATTTCCAATTAGCCAGACTATTGAGTGGCTTTTCTGGTTGTGTCTTTTTGAACTTTTTTTTTTCCTTTCAGATGGACATACTTCTCAACACTCGCTACCACATTCATCACTTTCAACTTATTTGCCTTTAGCTGAAGTAGAAGTATTAAAAAAAAAAAAACCTTATCTGCCATTTTAGAATCAATACTGCACATTGGTTCCAAGGCAGAAAAACAGTAAGGGCAAAGCAATGGGGATTAAGTGACACAAGTAGGAAGTATCTGAGGTCAAATTTGAACCCAAGACCTCCCATCTCTAGGTCTGGCTGTTAATCAATCAGCTGAGCCATGTAGCTGCCTCCTGACACAGTATTTTACCCTTTTTGGAAAAATTAATGAAATTTATCCTAAATTTGGCAAAAGAGTCTCTAATTTTACTCCTTTGCAGGATTCTTCTTCTCTTTCTCTACCTCTCAAGAACAACAGTTGACAATGCAAGGAAGTATTTTCTATATTTTCTTGGCCAAAAGTCACAGAATATGTTCTCTGTGCTCCATTTTCCTCTCAACAGCATCTTTAATAGAGAATTTATTTTCTTTCTTCCTCTGTTTTAGCAATAGGTGGCAGTAGAGAATACTCCAGGTTCTCATTTGACTAACTGGTCTGCCTGGAAACAAATGACAGTGTACAGAGGGAATTAGAGTCTCATTTTACGTAATTCTGAAATTTGTTGTTTCACCTCTCTCATCTTTCTTGGTTCAGATTCTGGGCCTTCCCTGTGAATGCCTCACCTCCCTTAGTTTATCATCAGTAGCCAAATTCTCATCCTCTAAGATCAAGTAAATTACATTTGTCCCATAACATAATCAAAGAACACTTCTGATGTACATATTTCCCCATTTATCAACCTAAAAGTTATCCAACTTTTCCACATGCAAATCACTGAAGTATATAGTGTTTTCCATTTGCTTCAATATTTAACAGATTATTGGATTCAAATAATCAGTTGCTATCTCAGAACTCTTAAGTCAGCTAACTTTTGTTATTACTTCTCCTAGAACTCTAAGACCCAGATAATTAAACTGTCAGGGCAGACATAACTGAGAAACTGCTTTTTTCAGAAACAGACTACAGAAAATGAATTGTAAAGGGTTACTTCCTCACAATAGGATCATAGATTTAGAGCTGGAATGAACCATGGAATCTACTGAGTCCAAAACCTTTGTTTTTCATATGAAGAAACTGAGGAACCGAATTAACTGGCTTGCAATTCATCACATTACAAGTAACTATCTGAGATGTGATTTGGTTGATTTCCAAGCTCAATGCCCTCTCTATAATATCACAATGCTATAGGAATATGGACCAGTATTGTGAAGGAAAGAATTTTTAAAATTATCTTTATTATTATTGCTTGTTAGAGCTACCACATCCTCAATCATTATGGTGATATAGGAAAAAAAAGTGTAGAGTTTATCAGCTTTTCATATTTTGGGAATAAATAGGATAGCAACTAGAAAAAAATACAGTTCCATACATGTTTCTGATTGTAAGAATAATTGCTTGCAGTCATATAGCACTTTATAATATAAAATGATTTCCTCACAACAACCCTTGTGTAGATACTAGTATTCCCTTTTTATATATGAGGAAACTAAAGTTAAGAAAGATTTAATTATTTGCCCAAAGTGTCAGAGAGCTATTAAAAGCCAGAGCCAGGATCCTAGCCCAAGGGTTCTGGTTCCAGACTCTACTGTCCTCATGGAGACCATTCATTGATATAACCTGTCCCTGATAAATTAACTCCCAGATACAGTGCAGAAGCCATCATATTTCTTACAGCCTTTTAAAGTCTTCTCAGTACTTCACAAGCCACATGCAGAGATAAAACAGTTCTGAGATATTTCCGAGTCTCCAATGTGTCTCTTTGTCATGATTACTGACCATACTGATTGGTTGGAGCAAAAGTTACAATCAGAACATTTTGGAGTATCATTGTGCCTTGGGTCTATTGGTATAGTCAAAGAAACCCAAATTCTGTAATCTGCTAAACTGACCTATAGGGAAAGGTTTATAATACCAACTGATAAATGCTTGTGGTTTAGCTCTCGAGAACAACGGAAGCTCTTATGAAGTATATTGATGTCCAATTCCATTTGCAAAACTTAGAAGCCAGCTTTAAGAACGTATGTCCTTTATTGACCAAGAAGTGAAAGAGTATCACAGAAATGGAGTGTTATGTGTCATCTGTATAATCTGCTGTATCCAAAACATGCAGTTGCCAGCAGACATAGCTCATCCATATAAAGTCTCCAGTTAACAACAAAAGAAACATATCCATTTTTTAAAATTACTAACTTTATACCATATTTGTGTGTTGTTTTTATAAATTAGTCGAGTCGAAAATGTTTGTTGCAGTAAGGTTGAGCAAAAGCTAATTATTGTCTTGCAGTTAAACCTAAACAAACAGTCAACATAACCATTTTAATTAAATACCAAGCTCAGGCAGCTAATCAGTAAAAGTGAATTAGCTCGAATGAGATTTATCATGCTGAGCCCACTGGCACCCCATTTGTAATGAGCCCTTTCCTTCTCTAAAATGAAAGGTTAAAAGTAGCTCGCCACTGTGGCAGCTAGTAAAAGATAACCCTTTCTCGGGTCATGATTGCCAATTTGTTATGGAGGCAGAGCAGAAAAGCTGTTCTTGCCTGTCTTTGGCTCTGTAGATTTTCTTATTGCTAATCTGTTTCAAACTTATGCTTTAGATCTGGGAGCACTAAAAAGAAATCTCATTGACTGTGGGATTATTTGCTGCCCCAACCAGGACAGAGTTTTTGAAAGTTGTCATGATTTTATACAACATTGCATGTTTCTTATCTTCCAGCTGGTGTCCCTGGTGACATGAATTTCTCAATGCTGACATTTATTTTTAAATTATCTACCCAGAAGTATTGCAGATTCAAGTTGTGTCCTTCAGTGTATCTCTTTTTTTTATTCCAACTTTTTAAAATGAACCCAAAAAATGAAAATAAGGAAACTCATTTTTTTCAATTAACTGTAAGAAATAGGACTTGAGTTATCTATACTCTATAGGCTGTGCAGATGCGTAATGCAAACTCTGTAATTATAAGGATCACTAGACTTTCTGAAAAATGATACTTGGACCTAATTCTTCCAGTTCAATGAAATTCTTCACGTCTTGGGATTTGACAAAATATCAAGACAAGGGAAAATATTTTAATAACAATATTATGAGTTTTTTAAAGTCTAAAATGTTTGCTATTTTTTACTTGCCTTTGAAAGTTACCAATCATTTCTACTGAAGGGAAAGTTCATCTGAATTTAAATTTAATCTGCTATTTCCTCTCAAATTATTCTAGCTCGTTCAGCTTCAATGTTCATATATCACTGATAACAGTTCTAGCATAGAATTTAGAATTGGAAGGAAAATTAAATATATCATAATAATGCAGTGGAGTCCTTTGTGTAGGGTTCTATTTGAGTATCCATTTGGTTTAGGTTGGGGTTTTTTTTGTAATATCAGCTAAAATTTAAGTAGAATTATACTATCTTGCTTATCCAATAGTAGTCTATATAATCTTGAGATCTCAGAGACCAAAGAGATGGATTCTTCAGTTCCAAATAAGCAAAATATTCTCTTTCTCTATGCCTTAGTTTATCCAATTGCAATGTGAAATATCTACCCACAGAAGTATGTAGCTAAACAAATTAGACCTGAGAGATGGAATTCAAGTAAAAAAGGCAAAGATAGTTATTTTTATCCCCTAAAAAAGAGCAGCTTACTTAAGAAACATTCAAATAGTTTTTGTGGGGAGTCACCAATTCAACAACTTTTTTAAAGCATCTATTCGCAAGCAACTATTGAGTTCTATAAGGATGAATAAAATTCTAGTCTTTGCCTCCAGTGACTAGATAGACTTTTTGGGGAGATGACATGTGTGGAAATTACCGTAATGCGAGTTGGAATATAAAAGCCTAGTAAGAGAATACCAGAATTCTAGGGAAATTCAAAGGAGAAAGAATTATCTTCTGTTCAGGAATATCCAGAAGTTTGATTGTGTAGATTCCACTTGATCTGGAATTGGAAGGATAGATTAGAATTTAACAAATAGATCTGAGAGAGAGGAAAGGGAGATAGTATTCTAAATAGAGGAAATAGGTACGAACAAATCTCTGAGACAAAAGAAAGAGGATAAGGAACAGTGTTGAGTTATCTAACTTAAATGGGTCTTAGGATTCATGAAAGAAAGAAGTAAGAAATAATTGCTAGTGATATAAAAAGGGAAACATCTCTGTCTTCTAGGAAGTTTTATTCTATTTGGAGGAATTACATATAAATAAACAAGTAAATAAAAGTTCAAGAAAAAGAAGACAAAATTTAATCTCAAGGGGAAAGAACTAGCATCTGGGAGTTGGGGAGCTGGGCTAGGAAAGACTATACAAGTGAGATCTGAGTCATGTGTTGAGAGAAGATTGGTAAACAGAGGCAAAAATGAAAAGGAAGAGCATTTTAAGCAGGAGAGATAACCAGTTAAAAGGCACAGATGAAAATGGAATGTTCTCTCCAAGAAAAAGCAAACTGGTCAATATAACTATCATAGAATACACAGAAGGGAGCAAAGTATAAGAAAACTGGAAAGTAGAAGAAGGGTCCAGTTTGTGAAGAGTTTTAAAGGCCAAACAGAAAGCTTTTCCTTTGGCCTTCAAATAAAAGGGAGCTACAGGAGCTTGAGGTAGGAAGAGGAAGTAAGGGGAGAATTTGTAGTCATACCTACACTTAAGAAATATCACTTTGTCAGCTGAGAGGAAAATTGATTCAAATGAGAAAAATACATAAAGCAGGGAAACTAATGTAATAACTGTTGTTAATAGTCCATGTAAGGGGTGACAAGGGCTTGTATAGGGTTAGTGGTTATATGATTGGAGAGAAGGAAACACACAAGAGGTTTTTGTGGTTGTAGAAATGACAATATTTGACAATGGATTTGGATATGTAGCATGAATGAAAGTCAAAAATTGAGACTGACAGCAAGATTGTGAGCCTTGGTGACTGTGAAAATGGTATTCCCTTGACAATAATAAGGAAGTTAAGAATAGGGAAAGATTCGGGAGAGAAATAATAACTTCTGTTTTGAACATGTTGAGTTCATGGTTCATACAATTCTTGAACTATTCATACAAATCAAGATATTTAAAAAGCAGTTGGTGATGCATGACTATAACTCAAGAGAAAGAAAGACTGGGGCTAAATATATAGCTCTGGGAATGATTTGCATAGAGATGATAATTGAATCCATAGGAGCTGATGAAATCATCTGTAATATAGTGGGGGAAAAGAATACCTAGCACCTTGAAGGATATATATAGTTAATGGGATGTGACATAGATAAAGAACTAGCAGAGGAAATGTCATAGAAACACAGAGAGGAGAGAATACCCAGAAGTGGGTGATAGACAATGTCACATGTGACAAAAAGGACCAGGAAGATAAGCATTGAAGGAAAAGGTCATTTTACTTGATAATTAAAAAAATGATTGCTAACTTTGTAGAACACAGACTCAATTGAAAGATGAAGATAGAAGCTATATTGCAGAAAAATTAGAACAGAGGGAAAATAAGAAGTAGGAGTTCAAAAAAAATGAAAAAGAGGGGGGAAAAGCATATTCTTCCCAGGGATCAAGATCATCAGAGGGCTACAGATTGTCTCCCCGTGTTGACTATGGAATTCTCAACCAAGCCCATGTTTTCAAACTCCAACCCAAACCCCAGTTCACTATGCAAACCAGAGAGCCTTTTAAGTTAACTCTACCAAGTAATATTACCAGGTTGTCAGTCTTTCCTGTAGCATTTTGAAATGTGTATCCAGAAGGTATATTTCCCTGAAAGGAGTATTTAGTTTTCAAATTAGCTCTCTGGTGCATTGAAACAGGGCTGTATTTTAATAAAAGCCTATAGTTTAAAGTAATTTGTACACTTAAAAGTGCAAAAAATTGAGTGGGATTTAGTGTGCTTTAAAAAAGAAAAACACAGATCTAAAAAAAAAAAAAACATTTTCTTTAACATTCCAACACCTAACCCAGTGCCAGGTACCTCATAGCAATTAATGTTAAAGTTAAGGTCTACTGAGTGAAGGTATTTATGAGAGAGTTTTTAAAGGAACAAGCGGCATTGCAAGCTCCCCAACTGTCATGGATGACATCAAATTCTGATCTTATAGATTTTAAGGAAAAAATGCATTTGATTAGTTATTGATTGCGTGTTTTACTTATTATGGAAATGGAAACAGCCCTGTCATATAGAACTGAGGTGGCTCCAGTTTCTTAGAAAGTTTAATTGCATTCCTTCTGGGTGTGGAAAAGAAGTCATTAATCTGAACAGCAAAGGGCATAATGGATTTATTTAGAAGTAAGTGAATGCACAGCATTTCATTCTAGCTTTTTGCTCCTGTGATAAATCATGGAAACAAATATAACTCAGATTTCAGAGAGGACTGTTAACTCAGAAAAGTATGGGCAGCTTAGAAAGCAACACAATATGGAATAGTAGAAACCATGATGGACCTCAGTTTAGGATACTTGGTCTCAAATCCTGTCCCATGTTTAGCTATGTCACCATGGATAAATTTTTATAAACTTTCTGAGCAATAAGACTTCCATCTTCTTCATTCAATTGAACCTGCACTCTCCAAAGTTAGCCATGATCTCTCTTAATTACCAAATAAAATGACCTTTTTCTCTATCCTTATCGTTCTAGATCTTCTGTGACATTTGACATTGTTAATCATCTACTTCTTTTGGGTACTCTCATGGAATTTTTTAGAAGAATCTCATATTAATAATAATTTTAACTGGTACCCCGGGACCCAGTGAAGGAAGATACAAGAAACAGCATTAGCTAAGCCTTTAAAACAAAGTTTAAAAGAATATTCCATTCTCAAGATACACTTCTACATTCAAGAACTGATTGTTCCTTGCTTAATTTCATCTGGCCTAAGGAACATATTTCTAAGCAAGTAGATCTGTGAAAGTAATACTTTTAGCTCTTCTTAATTGTAGTCTATCATCATTATTAATCACACAAACATGTTGATGATAGAATGGGTGACAGAATAGTGCTTACATTAACACAGTAGCAATTGATTAAATTTTGAATCTCAGATATGGTCTTTAGTTCTTGTCTTTTACTTGTCTGTAACCCTTAACTGACTATTCCTCTTCTTCCATACACCACCCCTCTGAGTCATTAGATCAATGTAGTAGGAAAAGGGTGATTTTCTACTCATTAGTGGAAATGGATTCATGAACCTTCATAACTGCAATATGGTATCTCTGAAAGAGAGATAGAAATAGGTACCAAAGCTGGGTTTTTTTTACTGATAGATTCCGCAGTTCAGTTACTTCTCTGCAATTTGTAGACTGAGATCTGCTTAGAGCTTAGAGCAGTGATATCAAGTTCAATTAGAAATGGATCCCTGTGAGTCATATGGTGACCTAGAAAATTACAAATTGGGGGCATCTAGATAGCTCAGTGGACCAAGATCCAAGCCCTAGAAATGGGAGGTTCTAGATTCAAATTTGTCCTCAGACACTTCCTTGCTGTATAACCCTGGGCAAATCACTTAACCCCATTGCCTAGCCCTTACTGCTCTTCTTCCTTGGAACCAATACACAGTATTGATTTTTTTTTAACCCTTGTACTTCGGTGTATTGTCTCATAGGTGGAAGATTGGTAAGGGTGGGCAATGGGGGTCAAGTGACTTGCCCAGGGTCACATAGCTGGGAAGTGGCTGAGGCCGGGTTTGAACCTAGGACCTCCTGTCTCTAGGCCTGACTCTCACTCCACTGAGTTACCCAGCTGCCCCACAGTATTGATTTTTTAAAAACCTACAAACCAACATTACCTAAGTTGTATTATATTTTTATTCATTTTGTTAAACATTTCCCAATTACATTTTAATTTGGTCAGGACTGTACTCAGAAGTTTTTCAGGGTAATTTGTACATCCCTGGTCCAAAGATTTAACAGATTAAGTCAGTTTTTGTTCAAGGTCACACAAAATAGTCAGAGTTGGGATTTTAACCCAAAAATCTTCTTGGATTTGAAGGCAGCTCTTCCTACCTACCCTCTTCTATGCTGGGCAGGCATTGTTCATACTAAAAGTGAGAAAGTAAGAGAAAAAGAAAAGTATCTAGGATAAACCTATTTACATCAAATTCACTATATCTATTTGCATTATTAGGAAAATTTAGAAGCTCTAATCTTGTTGACAATGTATCCTTTTTGTTACTTGAAAAACACAGAATTTTGGTCATGAAAAAGTTTTCGGAAAAACTTCTCTACATTTTGTAGACCTATAAATAATTGGTACTCCAGTTCTATCCATATTCACAATTAGGTAAAATATTGGTGTAATATATCTTGCCAACTCATCTCATATTTGTGGATATAGAATGTCATTATGAAATTCATAATAAAGATCATTAGATGAACCAGTTGCATCTTAACTTTTCCATTTTCAATAAGGATATTATAGATTAGCCTGTTTTTCCAACAATAGCAAAAATATTTTTAACATCAAATGAGTATTTGTTATCAGCATTAATAATGATAGCTTTCAGAGAAAATAGCTTCAAATTTACTGAGGGGTGCTTCTGGGAAGCTAGACCTTGAGGGCCCATAGCTCAGTGCAAGCAACTGCTGGCACCATGACTACCATAGAAGGTATTTCTTCTGATAAGGAACAGTCTACTTGCTTGGAAAGAGAAGCAATGATGGCTGCAAAGAATGAATTTGATTCATATAATTTAGAATCCGGATAGCAGCTGCAGAAGCTAAGGAGAAGCCCAATCTATCCCTTCCATCACTACCAAGAGAATGGGGGACTGTATCTAGGACAACAATGCAGCTATTTGGTTCTGAACTCACAAAAGCAAAATAGAGCATTGCCCTAACTATGGAACCCATTGTAAGCTGGTACACCACCAGTTAAATCACTGAATTTCTGTGTTGCCTTACTTGGGACATGCTGTAATGTGTTCTTCTCCCCATAAAGTATTAGCCATTGTCCTGGATCTCCTATTAAAAGCATGATAACAATAAGACCTTACATTTACATTGCACTTTATATAGCTTTGGGTGTTTTCCTTATATTTTTATAATATTCAATTAGTGTTACTATGTGTAAAAGAATAGTTCCAAGCACTGAGGGAGATAGAAAAAATGAATGAAATGTACCCCTGACCTCAAAGAATTTACAGTCTAACAGGAAAGATATAGTACATATATAGAGATAACAATAATAGACAGTAGTATCTGAAAAGTCCATAACAGAGGTAGAGAAATAATGCTATGAGAATTCAAACAAGGTGGGGGGAAATCCACTTCCACCTGGAGCAATCAGGAAAACTCCAGGAGAAGGTCACATTTGAGACAGACACCATGAGGTGTTTTGTCCCTGTTGGATAGGTGACAAAATTGAAATCCCTAAAAATTAGTGACTTGTCTAAGATCACACCAGAAGAGATAGTATTAATGCTTGAAACTAGATCTTTTTATTTAATACTGTGCAATTTGACCAACCATGCTGTCTAGGTGTATAGCATTAAACCAGGCAGCACTCTGGAGAATACCAAAGAGAACACAGCCCCTTACCTCAAAAAGTTTTCAATTTAGTTAGGAAAAAAGTTTCTGACAGATCCCAGTGATCTGGAAACTCTTTGAGAACAGTGCTAAAGATAAATGGGCTTTGTGTCTGTAGTTTAAAAAGTCAGATTGGATAAATTTCTTAAATAATAATAATAGCAGCAACAACAACAACAACAATAGATAGCATCTATAGAGCACCTAGAAGATGCCAGAAATGAAACTTTTTGAAAATATTATCTCATTTAAACCTCTCAACAACTCTACAAGGTATATGAAAAATACTGAAATATTGGACAGTATGTGACAAACTCTTGACATCATGTCCTGATGTATCAAAGCATTCAAATCTCTATTCACGAAGGGAATGTTATACAAAAGTTCTATCACAGAACTTTTGAAGTATCATGGTAAAAAAGATCTCTTAAGGCAATGTATTAAAGCCATGTTAGTGGTACAAATAATAAATACATTAAAGGGAAAGATTCTTAGGAATTAGAGCAGTCAATGAAGGCTTCATGGAAGAGGAAATTGAGCTGAACTTTAAAGAATGAATAAAAGTTACATGAGCAAAAAAAAAGAACTAGAAAGGGAAGAATTTAATGCAAAAGATACTGTAAACAAGAATAAACTGCATGATCATAGAATCATATGTTAAAAATAAAGTATAATAAAGTTTCTTTGATATGTCAATGCCAATTTTAATTTTTGAACTATCATTTTCTAAATTATACTAGATCGTTGCTTTCTTATATATGTGATACTTCTTGGTCTAGTATACTGTTAAATTTAAGAATATTTTTGTTTTAATATCCTTCATGTTTCTCTTAGCAAAAATGCATGAGAAAATCTAGCATTCAAGAGATCATAAATTCTGATTATGAAAATGCCTCACAGAATAGACAGCATTAGTACTATGTCACCACAGTAATAAGCTTAATAGTGATAATAATAGGTTATAGCTACATGATGCCCATACAATCAGGTGAAAAATTAAATTCAAACTACTTAGGATTTTTTTTCTCTTCAAGATGTCAAGTTGCCAGTTTTATTATTTTGTTGACATTTTCCCTAAGAAGTTAATTGTTTTCGTTTTTTTTTTCTTTTTACTGTATCACTCAAAAAAATCCACTAATCATTTTGATACCAGTTAAACACTGCTGTTCAATTACATTATTTAGAGTTTATTTGAATCCCCTTTTCCAGGCTTAACACACTTATTTTCATACTTCTGTGGGAAGACCTTTTATTTTACAAATAAACTAGAGCATGGAAAGTGACTGGCTAACTCATATGGAGCTAAAGAATCTATCTCATTGATCTTTGACATCTGCAGATCTCATAGGCCAAATATATAATGGAATTAACAGAAAAGTATCATTCAACTGAAATTTTTGCTGATATTCAGCAAAAACACAAATGACCACTCAAATACAATCCAACACAAAGGAGTTCATTGCATTATTATGATATATTATAATTTTAGGAATTCAAGTATCATTTTAACATTACTTAGATGCTATTCTTAATGTAGTAAGTAAAACATACTTCAGGCTCTAATATTGATTCATTCTCTACTTAGCATTGTTTAAAAATATTTATGATTTGGTACAGAGCACAACTTATTGTTATCCATTTTCTCTGTGTTTTATATGAAAGCTTTCTTCAGCTCTGAGGTATATAGGAATATTGTCAAAGTTTGATGGTAATTTATATTGTCAGTCCATTAAGTTGATTTTATGGCAGCCAACACAACTATTGTCCATTTATGGGCAGCCTGAGGACTACTCCAGGGCCTTGTGAAGGCCATTTGATACCTGCCCTCTTATATAGCTGACCTTGAGGGGACTTGAAGTTTAGAAATTTATGGCAAAGACCATCTAGGAAGACCTATTTGCAAGATTCACTGTCATTTAGTGCTAAATGATCATTCCTGACTCTAGAGACAATCTGAAGTACTGACAGGACAATCCCATAAAAAATATTGCCTACCCGCCCAGGTGTCCTTTCCAATTATCTGGAGTAGAAATTAATACTTTTAAAAGCTGCTAGTTTTTGAAAGGTTATTGCAATTTATTCCAGCGGTTTCTTTTGCACGTTATGATGAATTGGTTTATTACGCCATTATTTTCCATGTCAGCTTTTTAGAAGATTGAACCATAATGTTGAAACATTAGCATGAATGGCAAACATACTATTTTACAGCAGAGTAATATATTTCCTTCTAGAAAAGTGTGCTCAGTTTTTAATAACAGGTAATTTTATGTTTATGCTCCCTAATGCTGTTGTCAGAGATTATTTATTTCTGTTTAGTAGGGAATAGAGAACCTTCTTTGAAAATGTTAATGATAGTTTGGACAGATTTTTAGAGCCATTGCAAGAATATATTGCTTAGAAGTACAATATATAAATTGTAAGTGTTTCTTCTGAAAGCAGGTATTTTCTGAGGGTTTCTCAACACCAACTTAAAAAAATAGAATAATTCCTGAAAGGAAAAAAATATATAGTCATTCTCTTTTTCCTTAACTTAGCAACAGAAGAAAAACTATTCTTTTCTTTAATCTCAAAAATAGTACAAGTTTTCCTTTAATAAATTATCTATCTGAATAAGCCCCATTGACTTGAGTTCCTGAAATCATCTTTCCATTGCATTACATCATGCTATTTATAATAATGGACCAATTGTAGACCATACTTTGGCTTAGATCTGACTTGTATAAAGCCTGAATGTGGTCTACAATTGCCTTCATTTTTTAGCGTATATCTATTACATATATATGTATATTTATATACATATATAGTTGGTTCTAGTTCAATAATGGCAAATAAGGGAAGGTTGATTGAGTATCAAATTTATATATAAATATTTGTACTTTCTTGTTACAAAGAAAAATTGAAGCTATTCCAAAAAATGTCCTGAGCACTATTCAAGAAATAAAATGGAGACATATTCATCCTTATATTCTACTCATCGGCCTCCTCATTGTCCTGCTGTAATCATTTTTATCTCTATTTTTTAGAAGAGACATTTCCACAAAATTCTAAGTCTTAATTAGTGACCATGTCTTATTTGTTAGTTTATCAAATTAAGTATATTTCAGCAGCCCAAACTATGATGTGGTTTTGCTTTTCAACTTTAAAATAAATCTTTCACTTAGCATATGGTTTTCCAATGGAGACATTTCTTCTAGTCAACATAGCTGAGGCAAAAGTTAGTCAAAGCAGCAAATATTCATTAAGCAATTGCCATGTGCCCAGGACTGCACTAAAAGGTAGAGATCCAAAGTAAAGTTAAGATAAATAGAAGTTAATCTTAGAAGAAAGGGACTAGCAGTCCGGGGTGGGAGGGGGGTAGGGGAAGCAGGAAGGCCTTTTTGTGGGAGGGAGAACTTGAAAGAAATCAGAGAAGCAACAAGTTGGAGGTGGATGAAAAAAAGGAACAGGGGTGAAACAGGGGAAAGGCATTGAGTTGAGAGATAAATTCATATGCTAAGAATGAAATGTAAGAAGACAGAAAATGTAAGAAGGGATAAGGTGGTAAAGGACTTTAAAAGCCAAATAGATGATATTTTATCCTGGAGGGAATAGGTAGCCACTAGCTGTTATTGAATAGGAAGGTCAGACCTGCACTTTAGGAAGATAACTTTGGCAAAGACATTGAAGACAGAATGTAGTAGGGAAAAATTTGAGAAAGGGAGGCCAATTAGAATGCTATTAGAGTAGTCTATAAGAAATGACGAGGCCCTGTTTAAGGTAGAAGTGGTGGCTATGTGAGTAAAAGAAGAGAATATTTATATGAGATATGCTTTGAAAGTAAAAATGATTTTTAAAATTTCCAAGAAATTAGATACATTGGGTGACTGAGCATAAGGAGTCCGAGGTTGACACCAAATTGTGATCCTAGGTTACTGAGAAGGCATTGATGAACTTGGATTTGATAGGGAAGTTGGGGGAAAGGGAAGATTTTGAGGGAAAGATGATGAGTTCTGTTTTGGATATGCTAAATTTGAAACATGCAGGGGACATTTTAATTGAGATAGCCAAAAGACAGTCAGATATGCAAGCCTGAAGCTTAGGAAAGAGATTAGGGCTAAATATATCCATCTAGGAAATATGCATAGACATAATGACAAAATCGCCATATTATATAGTTTAGAGGGAAAGAAAAAGAAAGACCATGGCATACACAACATTCAGTAACACTTAGAGCTATTGGTGGGGTATGACCTAAATAAATACCAGCAATATCAAGGAGCGGTCAGATGAAAAAAATCAGAGAGACATGAAACTGCTCAGTTAGGAATGTCAAAGAAAGATTGTGGATCATAGTTGATATAAGGTCCTCAGTTCTGGCAATTAAAAGATCATTGATAATTTTGGTGAGAACGGTTGAACTTGAAAAAGAGTCTGTAAAAAGTGTTTAGAAATTAGTAAGAAGTAATTGGAAGCACCAAGTTTAGCCAAGATGAGGAGAGAGGGAGAGAAATATAGGAAGACAGTGATCAAGGATGGTTTGATTGATGTAGTGTTTATTAGGGAAAGGGAAGACAAAGGCATGTTTGTAGACAGCACAGAGAGATCTAGTAGATAGAGACTGAAAACTAAAGAGAAAATAAGGATGATTGTGAGGCAAACTGCTAGAGCCATTGGAAGGAGATGAGAACAAGGATTGATGTACAAAGGTTGACTTTGGGAAGGATAAGGGCTAACTCATCATGTGAGACAGGAGTGTAAAAGGAAATAGAGAGAAATGAAATTAGATTTTCAGTTTCATTGACTACTTTTCAAAGGGTAGAAGAGATTGGTGAATGCAAGGTTCCAAGGTCTCAAATAAGCTTACAAGAGCTATCTGATGGGACTTGTACCTAAATAGAAAGTAGACTTAGGCAAATCAACATGAAGGAATTAATAAAAGGAGATAGGGTGGACCTAAAAAAAGCCTTCAACAAAAACAACTTAGTAGACTCCTACTTGTGTAGCTTAGACAAGTCATTTATTTTCCACAGAATTTACTTTAAATGATGGTGTGAAGAAAAAAGAAAAAGGATTATTTCCATGAATAATTTTAAATGGTAGATAATCCAAAAGTCATTTATATTTTGTTTTTTACATATTGTTGCATATTTGCATTTGAATTTAAATATTTAATTTGGGAATTCTCAGCATTTCAAACATAATCATGAATCATATTATAAGATCAGACTTAAAATGGTCTAGAAAGCTCCCCAGCTTCTTCCATACTGTCCTCTTGATTATTTTTATGGAAATGTATTTATTTATTTATTTATTTATTTTGTTTGTTTATTACATCAAAATTCCCAGGTATTTCCCACCCTCTCTTACCTCCCTGCCCTAGAGAAGCCATCATTTAAAATATGTATAGATATAGATATGTAAAACTGTGTCTTGCTTATTTCTACTTATATTTCTTCATTCAGAAACAGATATACACAAGTCATTTTTGAAACAATTCTGCTGCAGTATATGATGTTATCTTGGTTCTGCTCATTTTATTCTTTATAATTTCATGTAGATCTTTCCATTTTTTAAATTAACCTTCTCACCATTTCTTGTAACATAGTAGTATTCCATCATAATTATATGCCACAACTTGTTTAGCCATTCCCCAACTGATGGGCATCCCCTCAGAGTCCCCCTTGATTATTCCTCCCCACTCAGTGTTAGCCACATACAGTACCACTTCTCAGAATACTACAAAGAATCCATCAAATGTAAGGCTGACCAACCCCTTGACAATTTGGGGTTTACTTTCTTTGTGACATAGCAGAGACCTAGTCATATTCATCTCTGAATCCCTCACAGCCTAGCACTGGGCTGTGTAAATAATAAATATCCAAAAAAATATTTGTTGAAGGAACAAATGACCATCTATGGTTGAACAGGGCTTTTCTTCCCATTCCTGCTGAATCCAAATGAGCAAAGATCCTACTCCCATCAACAGTTCAACAAAGTTTAAATGAGCATAAAAGTTGATTGTCCACAAAAATAAAATTTACTGTAGATAAATCTCACTGCTACTAATTCACTGGCAGATCATTGCAAGTATTTCAGATGGCCATTACTTTATTGCTGACTAATGCATTAAATATATTATTGCATTGTAGAATGTCACAGTGTGTTCTTTTAGGTATTTGGTTAAATATTTGACAACAGACACAATACATAATGAGGTAGCACCTCTAATCTTGTTTTCTGTCTCCTTAATTGGTTGTAAAGCACTGTTTTGACATTTACCCTGGAATCTCAAAAATTTAAGAAGAAAAATATGCAGGCTGTTCACTAATCCAAGTGTCTTTCTGTCTTAGAGAAGGCAGCCTGAAATAGTGGTTAGAGACAGGAATAATAATAATAATATTAATAATGAAGATGATACTGATGGTGACAATATCTAGCATTTACATAAGGATTCAAATTTTCAAAGCAGTTTTTTTTTTTACAGAGGAGGAAACTGTCCTAACATGATCATTCTTTTTATATATGAAAGTCATTACCTACATGAGAGATTAAGGAGAAAGCATAGACGGATCAGTGAAAACCAATCATGAGTGTTCCAACTATGCTTTTAAGTTGTAAGCAAATATATCACTGTGTAAACTGTTCCCTGTAAGGATCTTCACCACCAATAAGGTCTTGATGGGTATATCCTGAATGGAAAAGACCTGGGAGTGGAGGTGGGAGTGGGAAGAACATTTTTCCTGTTCTATTTCTTCATCTAAAGTCCTAGCTATCCTTTAAAGCCTAATTCAAATGTTATTTCATTCCTAAAGCCTTCTATCATTGCCCCAGTCAGAAAAAACCTCCCTAGTAACCTCTTATATAGGTTTTTTTTAAGGTACTTATTGTATAATAGTATGTATTACAGTTGTCTATATTGGCATCTGATCCTCCTACTTGCCTGTATGTTTCAAGAGGAAAGAATAGTGTTTTATCTAGATTTTATATGTCATGGTGCCTAACTCTGTGCTTGGCAAGCACTTTAAAAATATTCTCTTCAGTTTTGCTTCCTCTCCTAGACCTCTTGAATACATAATCAAATGTGTCTATAGCACTAAAGTTGCTGTTCTTATGGAGCTTTGTCCTTAGAGATCCATCATCAACATCCTCATCCTCATCCTCATCTCTCTTCCTCTCTCTCTCCCTCTCTCTCTCTTTCTCTCTCTCTTAATCTCTCTCTCCCTCTCTCTCTCTCTCTCTCTCTCTCTCCCTCCCTCCCTCCCTCTTTCATCTGAACCCCCATCCATGGCAAGGGCAGAGGGCTGAATGCTTTACTTGACTGTCTTACTTCTAAACTATTCAAGCCCATAAAGGATGATTTCTCCCTTTTGAGAGAACAAAGACCACAAAAGAGACAGAAAGAAAAGGCTGAGGACAGCTAACACAAAATTGACTTGCTTGCCCATTTGCCTTGGGCAAATTTATAGACATTTCATTTCATTTATAGACAAATGAAATCTGCATATGAACGCATTTATCTTTTGGTCACCGTGTATATATTTGCAACTATCTCAGTAAGACTCTTAGAGAATAGAAATTGTATAGTAAAAACAGCAGTGATCTTGGATTGAAAGAAACAGAGTCAAATTTAGTTGCGAGTGACTGAATCCATCTCTCACACATTAGAATTTGTGACTGTGGGCAAGTCTTTTAACTGCTCTAAGAAATTAATAGTACTGAGATTAATAATGCTTAGACTATCAGCCTCACAAGGTTATTATGAAAATAGTTGTCTGTAAGCCACAAATTTCTATGCAGATGTGAGTTAGTAGCAATATTACCCATCACCATGACTGGAAAGACAAATCATAAAACATGTTACCAAGTCCATCAAATGTCAGTTTTGTCACTTTTATAAAGCGAACACCAGTAGACAATTACAAATTCCATAGTGGCAGTTAGCTTCCTCCTTTCCTCCCGTACACACTATAGGTACCGGACAGAATTGCAATAAAGACAACGTTTGGTTTTTAGTGTTCTCCTAGCTCCTTTAATGGTTCTTACTTTTCTCTGGTGATTCCCTCCCACCTAATACTAAGGTCTACATGCCCTCTGATTGACCACACACACAAACAAATATTATGGCCTGCCTTCCCCAATAGGAATATTGGTTGTGGTGGTGGTGGTGGTGGTGGTTGTAGAATCATTTTTATATGTGTCTGACTCACAATTGCATTTGGGGTTTTCTTGACAGAGATATCTGAGTGGTTGGTCATTCCTTTTCCAGCACATTTTAAGCATGAAAAAAGTGAGGCAAACAGGGTTAAGTGATTTGCCCAAGGTCACACAGCTAGAAAGTATCTGATGTCAGATTTAAACTCAGAAAAATGAGTCCTAGATCCAAGCTTAGCCCTCTACCAGTGCACCACCTAGCTGCCCTTATTGTCCTTCTTTGGTTCAAATTCCAAAATTACACTTAACAACTTCTCCACCCCTAAAATAAAAGCAAAATGAAAGCTTCCATTCTCTCCTTTATTTAAATTGATGTTAGCAGGTATTAGGGTAAATCATACTAATGCTACCTCACACAGGATAATAACTGATAGGCTAATCCTTCCAGATACCAGGATCATAAACGTAGAATTGGAAAAAATCTCAGAAATTATCTAGTCTCACCCTAGCATTTTGAGAATGAGGAAATTAAAGACTAAATCTACTGAGCAATATACCTAGGATTATGTAAGTAATAAATAGGAGAGTCAAGATCTGAACACAGACCTACCAAGATTTTCCTGGCTTATTTTTTTCATTAATTAAAAAATTATTATGAATTTATCATCACAAGCAAGAACATCCAAATAAAAAGTACAGAAAAAAGAAGATTGTATATGAAACCTTGAATCCATTATGTCCAGCTTGGTTTTTTAAGTATATATTATTTAACATGGCAGTATCAACATTGCCTTGTTTGTGTCCCTTTCTGTTTAGTATATCTTTTAATTTTTCATTTACACTTATTTCTTTCCTTTTAATCATGATGTTTTTAAAAACCCTGTAGTTAACCCACATTATTTCTATTTAGATATGGTGAAAGAATACATATTTCTTAATAGGAAGTCATTTTAAGGTGCCTCTTATCTCTTCCAGACCATATTTCTCTACCTTCACACGCTAAAGAACAAATCTCAGAAACTTGGTAGCCCATAGATGAAAAGTCGTCAACCCTTGCCAAGTATAAATTCTATTGCAAAACATATTCTATTCATGTGTTTATAGTGCTTGACAAAAAGAAGCATATTGTACAAAAAAGGACACTCTGGCTATAAAAAGAAGCTAAAGGAAAGTGAATGAAACTGTGGGTGGGTGAGAAATAAAGATTAAAAATAGAAAAGAATGAGTAACTTGGCAGAAGAAAAAATAATTTAGGACAGTAATCTCAAACTCAAATTACATGTTTGTTTTAAGTTGATTTCAATAATCTATTTGCATATTGTTGTTCTAGTTTTTTTACTTCTCTCCATAAACACTTGTTTGTGAAATTATATATGTGTCTGAACAAAGGATAATAGCTAGCACTTAGGTAGTGCTTTAAGATTTGCAAAATGCTTTTACATATGTTATCATTTGATCCTTGTCACAACCCTGTGAAACAGGAACTGTAAATCATATCCCTACTTTGCAGATGAGGAAACTGAAGCTCAGAGAAAGCCTAGTGAAAAAATGGTAATTGACAGACTTTTTATTTAGTCAGGTTTTTTTTGAGTAGAGTCCTACTCTTCATGACCCCTTTTGGGATTTTCTTGGCAAAGATTCTGGAATGGTTGGTCATTTCCTTCTCCAGCTCACTTTACAGATGAGGCAAATGGGGTAAAATTACTTACCCAGAGTCACAGAGCTGGTTAAGTGTCTAAGATCAGATTTGAACTCGGGAAGATTAGTCTTCCTGACTCTAGCGAGGGCAAGTAGTCTATCCAGTGCACCACCTAGCTGCCCTAGCAATTGGCAGAAGAGGGATCTGAATCCATATATCTCCTGACTCTAAGCAAAGAGGCTCTCTCTATATGACTTGGGAGGAATATAAGCTGCCCTAAACTATGATTTCTAAGTTTGGAAGAAGTGGGGAAAGAATAAAAAAAGTAGAGAGAAAATAGAGAATTAGAGTAGAACGTGAAATAAAGCTCCATTAGATTAGAATCTTGGCATTTTTGGCAAGGGATCATCTATTCCATCTTTTTCATTTTAAAAAGAAGTAAACTGGGCCTTAAAAAACATTATTTGACAAAAAACACTCCTCTAGTAGAACTAGGGCTAGAATCTTAGGCTTCTAACTGCCATGTGAAATATTCTAATCTAAGACCTTCAAGATCCTTAGAAAAAATCAATTTTAGTTTCTAATTTTTTCTGACATGGTCCATAATATAGGATGAAAATATGTGGAAACATGAAATAAATGTGTTCACTTGCAAATTTGAAAATCTTCACTGCTTAAAAAATGTTATTCTTGCCTTTTAACCCAGGTAGTTATGTGACTGAACCTATCTGCCCAAAAATTTACTTGTAAATGAATTTCAATGTTCAAAATCCAGGAAGTTTCAATGGAATATTCACGTTTAAATTAAGGAAGTAAGAAATGTAGGTATGCCTACAAAGGGGAAAAAAATGGTAGTAAATTTCTTATGGAAATATATACCGTGTGAATGTTCAATGGGTGGGGGAGAAAAACCCATGATTTTATATTTAAGAATTGTTTCTTTTCTTTGTGTATTTAGTGGAAAATTTAGATTGAATCAAGTTAAGGAACTCAAAGGTTAAAAAAATTACCATTATACTATTAACTCAGAGTAGCCAGACTATAAAAGGACATAGTTTAATATATTGAATTGCAAAGGAATGAGCTTATCAATTCTAAGATAAAATCGTATCTTGTGCTATTTTAATTTACAGCTTGAGAGGTATGTGAACAGTCTTCATCATTTTATGTAATTTGATTGCAACCCTTTGTCCAAGTTGGCTTGGAATTCATTGGAATACATTGAGCAAATGGCTACCCATCTATTTATTGGCCTGAAGTGAATGATTTTGTTGGTTCATTTCGGCAACTGAAATCCTGTCTACGAGAAAGCTAATCAGCAAGATGGCTAGTTACATTTATGAGTGTTTCTTTTAGAGCCATTTGGTTACAATTCCACAGATGGTCGCTTCCCTCCATTAGTTTCCCAGCCAAGCTTCTCTGTTTCCTATTGTACTTAGCAGGATTACTATTGCAGCAACACAATTATTGCCAATACAGGGCAACACACAGTGGGACTAAAACAAAGCTGTGTCCTTAAAATTTAATCCCAGCCCATCTTCCCCTTTTCTGGATCAGTGAGCAAACACCTGCTGAATTCTGCTCTATAATGAGAACATCTGAAAAATGGACATCAAGGATCATGTTGGCACACACTAGAATGGGAACCCTCATGGCAATGAAGCAAATTCATAGAATAAAGCTCTAGATGCTATGAGGTTCTTAACCTGGGGTCTATGACCTTGTTGTGGTTGGCTTTTTAATTAATTTATAAAGGTTTTATAATAATTCATGAATATTTAAAAATAAAGACTTTTAAATAATTATATTTCAACATAATTGGTTTCCTTGGTAATCCTATGCATTTAATATTATGCATTTTAAAACATTATTCTGAGAAGGGATCTATAACCTTCACTAGACAAAAAGGGGTCCAGGATACAAGCGAGATTAAGGTTCCTTGGTCCAGTCTTGTGCCCCTAAACATGACAACATGCCCTCCAAATCCTTGATATAACAGGTAGTTCAGAAGGCACAATTATTACCACAATACCAAAATTAAGGCACTGTAGGAATTTTAGCCTAGATCGGGAGGAGCACCCACTTAAAACCTGAGTGAAATCGCCAGTGAACACAGGAACTGTCTCTTGCAGAAATTATTTAGGCTGGCAAATTATGAAACAAAGGACAGATTTTACTTTACTAAATCTCTGTCTGTAGCAGTTCATATACCATAATAAAATTTTGATGATGTCCAGAAAATAAGATGAATAATAAAAAAAATCTGTATTTGTAGCTCTGAAAATCACTTATATATTTTTATGTTTAAATGATGAGTGAACAAACATAATCATGAATGATGGCTTGTATTGTTCAGAAAGTGCAGTTATAGAGGATTATAGAGGGAGTACTGAATGGTTTTTTTTTTTTGGTAAAGCATTTAATACAATGTCTGGCATATAGTAGATGGTTAATAATTTTTGTTCTCCTTCCTCTCCATAGTTCTAGAGATCAAAGTGACCTTAGAAATCATCTAGTCAAATCCTCTCATTTTATAGATGAGGGAAATGAGATAAGGGGAGTTATGTGACTTGTCTGAGGTCACACAAATGGGCATGTATCAGAAGCAGGATTTGAATCCAAATCCTCTGATTTCAGAACCACCCTGCATCGACACCTGCGATGCTGTGCTCGTAATGATGACCCTTTGAATCACTACTCCAATCCGACACCTTCCACAAAGCATTTTCTAAATGCCTGAAATAGTGATTTCTCTCCAGATTCCTATATTAGAGAAGTTCCCGTGTCTGTTACAATATATCCTACATTCTCTAGCCTATCAGGTGCACATGCACAGTACATTGTTGCTGATCCCATACCATTGCATCTGCATAGCCTTCTCTGTGTTTACATCAAATGTTGCTTGCTTTAGTTATTAATTTTCACAATGCCAAGCTCTCTGCCTGAATTACATTGTTCTATGTTCAGGCAGTGCTTTCATGAATGGTATTTGATGGCAATTAATTTCCTTTATCAATTTTATTCTTCCTTTCTCAAGGAAGCCTTAACTAATTCACTCTTTGTCGGTAATATTCTCTCCCTACTCAAGTGATGATGCTAAACTTCCCTGTTGAAATGGTCTACCCTACCTCAATATAATACAAGCTCCATGAGAGCAGGAATTATTTAAAATTTTCTTTATGACCCTAGTGCCTAGCACAGTGCCTTGTTTTTACTGTTGTTTAATCCTTTCAGTCATGTCTAACTCTACATGGCCCCATTTGGAGTTTTTTTGGCAAAGATACTGAGGAGGTTTGCTATTTCCTTCTCCAGTTCATTTTGTGGATGAGGAAACAGAGGCAATCAGGGTTAGGTGGCTTGACCAGGGTCACGTGGCTAGTATCTAAGTCTGAATTTGAACTCAGATCTTCCTGACTCCAGACCTTTTGTTCTATCTACAGTGCCATCTAAGTGGCTTGCTGTAGATGGATTTCTTTCTTAGGAAGAAGATAGCTTGTGCTGGACCTTACAATCCATGGTTTGGTGGTATCAAGCACAAGAAGATTTTAATGATTAAAAACTTCATGTTGTTAAGCAAAGCCTTCTCTGAGTAGAAGTTGAGCCTGAGTCCCCAAAGTGGAATTTATTAATCCTTGCAAGCCCACAGCTTTACTTCTGAGTCATGGGTTTTCTTTTTTGCTATTATCACATTATTATTACTTTTTAAGTATTTATTCCTCTGAACATTTTAATTCATTTTGACTAAGAAATTTTTATTTATTTTCATCCACATTAATAAATGCTATACACCTTTTTCTTACCTACCACCTATTTTCAATTCCCTATAGCAATGATGGGCAAACTATGGCCCAGAGGCCAGATGCGGCCCCCTGAAATGTTCTATCTGGCCAAACAACGTTATTCCTAATCTGACTAATACAATGAGTAGGATACGATACAATGAAACTTCGAAAGAGTTGCCTTAGAAACAGACTGACAGATGAGCATTTCCTTTCCTTTGGCCCCCCCTTTAAAATGTTTGCCCATCACTGCCCTATAGCATTAAGTAAATTGAATGGAAATGTCAGGCTTTGGCAAACACATTCAGAGTTCTTCATTTAACACTGGTTTCCAAGAAAACAAAATGAAGAAGTCTGAGCAAGGACTTGACCCAGTAGATCCAAACCTTACTTCACCCCATCCAGCCATCTATGAGAAGTCCTAAGTCTAGTCTTTGTGGGCATCTTGCCATCTGCCTTCTCTATGTTCATAGATTGCCCTACCTTCTAAGTTCTTGGAAGTGAACAGTCATACTGGTTCAAATGAAGATACACACGTTCCGATGATTTCTTTAGTACTTGGCAGCTCCGGCAAACTTGGAGTTTAGCACCTTCCTTTACAGTGAAAATGTAAAATATGGGGATTAGGACCTATAATTTAGCTTTCAGACATTAAACTCCCAGTAAAGTATAAAACAAGCTTGACTCTCAAAGTATAGGTCTGCTGTACCCATTTAACATATTTATTTCTCTCTGGATGGAATTCTTTTTTATCCCTTGAAATTCTTAGCTTTAAGTACATGAAACCATGGTAGATACTGATGGAATTTGAGACCCCAAAAATAACTTCCTTGATGCTAATGCAAATCTTAGCAATTTGCACTGGATTTTTCTCATCCATCTATGCGAGTATTGCCACAATATTTGTTTCAATATATAAATGTCTCTGGGAAGGCCATATCTGACTGACTGTATTTTACTTGCTGGGAATCTGTATGGTTGATCCATTGCTTAGACTCTTTTTTTAAGTACTCATTTTCTTTAAAAGACTAAGAAAGGTGTAGTTAGGTAGCTCAATAGACAGAGAGTCAGGCCTAAAGACAGGAGATCCTGGGTTCAAATGTCACCTCAAAAACTTCCTAGCTGTGTGATTATGGGCAAGTCACCTAACCCCAGTTGCCTAGCCTTTACCCTTCTGCCATGGAATCAATATTTAGTGTCAGTTCTAAGACAGAAGATAAGGGTTTAAATAATGAATTTTAAAAATAAAATATAAAATTTTAAAAATAAAATTAAAAAAAAGATCTGTGGTTACTTGACAGGTGTATACTGGAGCCATTTCAAATCAGTTGATTTTTAAATTTCCAGTGCAAACATTTGCTCTGCAGAAATAAACAAACACCCCAAATCTTAACTTGACTTAGAATTTTGTTGATTATCTAGACTTAAGAAAGTGATAGCAAAAAATATAACCAAAGCAGATTAAACTTAAAAGCATGTTGTTCATACTTTTCTTTTCCAGAGAAAGGTTACTCAGCCTTTACCACCATATCCTGACCTTCCTCTTTGAAACATGAGCTGTCCAACTCCATCTCTGAGTTTTGGTGGTGGTGATCATTCTTATCTGACTTATCATGACCCCATTTGGGTTTTCTTGGCAGATACTAGAGTGGTTTAGCATTTCCTTCTCCTGCTCATTTTACAGTTGAGGAACTGAGGCAGTGTTAAGTAACTTGACCAGGGTCACAGTTAGTAAGTGTCTGGGGGCAGATTTGAACTCACAAAGATAAGTCTTCCTGACTCCAAGACTGGCATTCTATTCCACTGTGTGAACTAGCTGACATCTCTTACTACTTACTCCTCGCCATAGACTTAAAATAGACCTTACTTTCTCTCTGCTGCTCTAGATGATTTTAAGCTACTTAAAACTGCACTGAGACTTTTGGGACACCCTGAATACCCTATCTACTCTCTGTTTTTCCTATTTCCACTCACTATACATGCATGATCAAAGACAGCATAACTTGGATAACAGAGAACTGGGCTTAAAGTAAAGAAGACTTCAGTTCGATTTTATTTCTGACATATATTTGCCTTGTGACTCTGGGAAAATCAACCTCTTGATATCCTAGACAACTCTATAAGACTATAAGAGGCAGAGAAGGCACTGTCCTGCATTGGTACAGGATGTTTCCTCATCAAGGAGTTCACTAGACTAAGAAAATCACTGGTCTATTCTTTGTCCCTCTTCTCTACTGCAGAAATCTCTAATATCATTTCTTTTAAGAAATTATTATGAAAAAATTGGGATAGTTAGGTGACTCAGGGGATAAACAGCCAGACCTGGAGACAGGAGGTCCTGAGTTCAAATCTTATCTCATGTACTTTCTGGTGGTTTGACTCTTGGCAAGTCACTTAACCCCCAATGCCTGGCCCTTACTGCTCTTCTACCTCGGAACCAATACTTAGTATCAGTTCTAAGACAGAAGTTAAGGGTTTAGAAAAAAAGAAATTATTATGATACACCAAATAAGCTGGGAATGTAAAACTTCCTTTTTAAAAAGCCATAATAGCCATAAGAACTTTTAAAAAATTGTGGTGATACCAAGTTCTGATCATACTGAGGTAAAAATAGAGTTCTTAGTAAGGAAAATAATTCCAAGATGATCTGGTTATATCATGCACACAATTATTTGCTTTTTAAATAAAGTTTCTTTATTAATTAGTGATTACTTACCCTTAAGTAGCCTGCTATACAATGTAAGGTGTTAGAGCTTAGATAGAGTATGCAAAGGTCTGATGCTGATAAATTAATGAACCAAAACCTGTCGAGGGGGGGGCGGGACCAGAGCCAGTTCTTCTCACCTATGATAAAATCATACAATCATAGAATTTCAGATCTGGAAGATACTCTAAAGGTCAATTGTATAGATAAGAAAGTCAAAGCCTAGAGAGGTTAAAGAATTTATTCAAGTTCATAGAGATGGGGACTGACAATTCCAAGACCAGAACCAAGAACACCTAAATTCTTGTATTCTTTCCAATATAGACGACTTTCATGATATTTTGAAAAGCAGTTAATTATTAAAGAACTCTCCAAGAAGTTAAAAGTGTCATTTGTGATGGCAAGTACGAATTTCACAGTGACCACAATCCCTTTATTATTATGGGACGTTGAAAGGTCATTTCTCCTCTATGAATATCGGTTTCCACTTATGTAAAATGAGAGATTTAGGCTAAAGGATGTTTTAGATTCCTTTCAGCACAAAATCTTATGATTGTACTATATGGACTGATTAAATGTGACATTTTATAACCCTTTAAAACTACATCATGAAATAATCTCTATAGGGTGTTTTGTTTTGGTTTGGTTTTTTTCAACCACATAGGGCAGGGGTGGTGATGAACATTTGTAAAACAAAGGAGAAAAAAAGGATTGGTTCCTGAGTCAGGAATAACGATTCCCTCTGTGGACCATAAGTTTAAATCCTGTCTCTTCTATTTACTTATTCTTACAGCATTGGATAAATGTAATTTGCTTCTTTGGGCTTAAAATAAGAAGTCTGGACTAGATGACCTCAGAGATCTCTTCTATTGCTAAATTCATGTTTGAGGGAATGAACTGCCTCTCCAATATTTTGTAGACCTTCATTCTAAATGCTAAATGTCTGTATCTATTCCTTAGATTTCGTAGAGTTGGCAAACCTCTGGATTCATCCTTCCAGAGTAAAGCTACATCTCTTCCTTAAGAGCCTTGGGGTACCTCTGAGGGGCTACTTCTCCTCTAATTTTCTCATTTCAAAACATCCTTTCACCACATTTCATGCATAAACTATTGGCTTCAATTGGCTTTTACAAAGGTATGTTTGATGCAAAAGCAAAATAATGGAAGAACAAAAATTTCTCCCTTCCAAACCTTGGCACATTCTTCCCTCTACATCACCTTGATCTCTGCAGAAGGAGTAGAGGCTCAAACTTTAAAGAATTTCTGCATAGTATTCACCCCACTAAGTTCACAGGGTTGTAGTTATCGCCACCTAAAAGTAAAGAATATACAAAACAGAAAAAGCAATAGCAGGGCCTTACGCTTATATGCCACATGCCCTAATAGAGGAGATAAAGGCCTCTCTTCCACCAAAAGCTTAGTCCTTGCCTCCATTCTAGCACACTAGACAGGAATGAGAACCAGACTTCACTTTGGCTGGTTAGTGCGTCCAATTCCACAACAAAAAAGATTTCTCTTTATCACATGGTTAACAGACCAGAACCAGTTACCATAGAATGTTCACACATACTCTAAAGTCCATATGGTAAGGACTGGGCTTCAATCGCCAATCTCCCTTTACCAGATACTGAGATGCCTGTCTTGGTTTCCACAGTTACAGTGTGCTGTATCTTAACTTTTTTTTTAAACCCTTACCATCTGCTTTAGAATCAATACTCTATATGGGTTCCAAGGCAGAAGAGCAGTAAGGGCTAGGCAATTGGGGTTAAAACCCAGGACCTCCATCTTTAGACCTGGCTCTCTATCCACTGAGCAACCCAGCTGCCCCTCTTTAACTTATCTTTATTTTACTCCAAGTGGTTCTAAACTGTCTTTTAAATGGAGTGCACATAATGTATAACCAAAGGGAGAGAGGCAACAAGAAATAGTGAAAAGCCAAGTGTCCTTGAAATCAAAGAGACCTGAGTTCGACTTGTACCTCTCATCTATACTGGCCACTCTATTGACTCAATGACCTATAGGATGGATCCCTTCAAGCTCTGGCATTCTGTGCATCTCTATGATTACATATAGCTTCTCAGATAATATAATTAGCACTGTGAAAGTCGCTGAGCCTAATCCAGAAGGAAGGATATGGGGACAAGGGAGAGGAGAAATGATTGTGGCAGCTAAAAAGATTAAATGGACAGAAGGTTGCAGTGTGTGCAGGCAGGAGCACAAGTCTGAAAGAAGTAGGAGACCTTTGTTGGTAGCAGGATGTGATTTTCAGTCTGTGAGTGGGCAAGTGTAGGTCAGGGAGGGTTCTCAGAATGTCATAAGGCATTGGGGAAGGTGATGGAGATGCAGAGTGGGAGGAGGATAAGGAAGAGAAACTTCATGTGCTTCACAGTTTCATTTGTTGAGTTTGCTTCTCTTTAAAACCACCAAACCTCGATTCATAACTTGATATCTTATCCATATTGGGTCCCTGCATCCAGTTCCCTGAATGACTTTAGTTGCTATTTTCAGAGTCTAGCTATTTAGAAGTCAGGCTTTTTTCCTTGAGGGTTAGCCAAGTCTTCCCACATGCACTGGGGGGGCCCACACTGCCGAAGACTGTCTGCCGTTGCTGCTCTTGTATCCTACCATTCCACATATGAGCTGAACCATAAAAGGAATGTGTAATATTTTGTGTGGCCACTAGTAAGCCTTTGGATACTTCTGTAATTTGAAGACAGTTTGCTCCTAGTATGAGCCTAGACTTTGGATGGCTTTCTGAATTCAGTGACTTTTTTCATCAAGTATTCTCTCTCACTCGGTAAAAAGAACTGAGAAGGAACTCGAGTTTCTTGGATTATAATCTGATTGCATTCTGCTATAGCTTTTTCAGGGATCAATAAGAATCCCTAATTGCTCTGCTTCCAGGCTTTAATTGTAAGAGAATATCTTCTGGGGTCTGACACTAATAGAAATGCTCTTAGAGCACTGGTGTTCAGCATTTATAGAGGTAAAACTCAATATTCCTATTTAAGTGATGAAGATGATCCTGGAGTTATTATCTCTGAACTTACCTACAAAACTGACAAGCTTTGAGACTACAAACAAGACCTTCTCTCATACTAAAAGTAAGGGATTTATTAATTATTCAATAATAATTCAAATGAATAATTATTCATTAAGTGTTAAATGTGTTTCTTGTAACATATACATCTTAATTTTTTAGTTACCAAAGTTGGACATTAAAAATGTACTTTGTAAATGTAATATCATTGTAAATGCATTGTCTTTTTTATAATCCATAGTATCATGAAAATAACCTTAGCACAAAGAAGAAAATGTATAGAGAAATCATGAGTTTGCGTTGAATTGTCTTCAAATATACTTACCTTTATAAGTTTTAGATTATGTAAAATGAAAAAATAGAAATAGTCTTTCAAATAATTAATCTTAAGCAATACAGAGAGTAATTAAGACGTAGGGAAAAAGAGATATTGCTAAGCATTTAGTTGCTGCTTTGTTTATCCAAAATATTTCTTCATCAGCTATTTTCTATGATCCCTGCAGCGATGCACAGACAAATGGCCCACATTTTAGAACAGAGAACAAAGAGAAGCTAATTTTTTTCTTTAGGAACATCCTGAATCAGCAGAATAGACTAAGACCAAAGCCTGAGTATTCAGTGTTCTTGGTGTAGAACCTACAATAGATTTTGAACATTTTAATGTCTTTTCTTAAATAGAGTAGAAAGATCTCAGAGTTCCAGACTTGGGTTCTGGTCCTAGCTCCGACATGTTTGTGACCTTGGGCAAATCATGTCATATGTCTGGGGTAAAATTTTCTCTCCTATGAAATGAAGAAGTTGAACTAAATGATCACTTAGGCCATTTCTAAGCCTAATATTCTGTGACTCTGATGCAAATTATGGTTTTGCACTAACCCAATTAGGGTGAAAGTCTACAAGAGAACATGGAAAAAGTGAATAATATGGGAAGGATTAAAAAGCTGAGAGATGCAGTTAAAGGACCATTTCTTATGAGTTATAGTGGTGATGATTTTTTTAAAGAAATAGAATGTTGCATGTAGCACCCAGAGAAGAGTTCATACTGAATATTGGGGTAATGAAAGTGTTTTAAAACAGAAGTAAAACTATCATTCTTATTGGTTTCTTTAAAATAACAAATAACACTAAAAACAAAAGCAATATTTTAACACAAATGGTCATGGCTGAGAACAGAAGCTGACCATAAATTGTAAGAATTAAGTTCAAGAATTTCTATAAAAGTGAAATTTGCCAAGTTACATGCATGGCAAACAATTTTCAGGAAGGAAAAATCCCCACCTTTCATACTTCTCAGATTTGACAATAAAGATCAGAAAACTAAATTCCAACCTATCACAATTCATAAGACTGAAAACAATATTTTAAAACATCTTTACAGAATCTTACTGGTTCCAACAGGTTGTATGTACTACATAAGAGCCATGATACCTAAAATAAAAGAAAGAATTTCCTTAAAAATCAGATTCATCAAAAAATGGAATTGGCTTCATGGATCTTGACTTAATAGCAAATATTTAAACAAAAATTTTGAAAGATGAAGTAAAAAAAGGTCCTATATGAACAGCAGTTAAATATGAGTCAGCCCCTAAATATGAAAGAGGATAGAACTAACTACCTGCTCTCTGTTATTTGAATTATTTAAGGAGGGAATAGATGATCAGTCACTTCTTAGGAATAATGTATTGAGGATTCTTGTATTCAATGGAAAATGGGACAAAAGAATATGTCAGTGGTTTTAAGATTGATACATATCCCTTAGTGACATTTCTCAATGTTGGAACAATTAAAATACTAATCTCATGTCTCTCATTGCATGGAGGTGACCCTGGGATCAAAGGCTATACTAAAGGACTGTAATCTTTAGTAGTTCCTTACAAGCTGGAAAGTTTTCAAGTATGCTCCTAACAGCAGACTTTGTGTCTACATTCCATAGACTTTTGTTGTTAAACTAAGATAGGCTAACCATCAAACCACTAGTTACCCACTGGATGGTATACATTTTTGGCCAGAGTGCCTCATGAAGTGAAATGGTCTGATTAGAGTAGATCAACTCTAGGAGCTAATTAAAATAGACCACTAAAGAAACATCTGCAGATATAGTCCATTTCACATCAATTGGTTATCCTCCAGTGACATCTATCAATGCTTTCAAGGTAGATCTGACTTAGCTGAGTTTCATGAAAAGTTTTCTATAGGCTCATTTTCCCCCACTTGCTTTTGTTCAGGAATTGTGAAAAGACTATTTCTAAATTTTTGCCATCTTCTTCAGAAATGTTTTGCAAATGAATTTGTACTCTCAGCTGATTTGACTGCCATATCTCTCTGCTTGACAAAGAAATGCAGGGCTTCCTTACTTAAGACAGTTTCTGTTCTTTTATCTTCTCTGCAATGGCAAATATCACTTAAATATCTGTAAAACTTTTTGAAACTCAATTTTTTTCATATTTCCCATTTCCTGGAGTTGAAAATTTAAGTAAATAGATTATATTAGAAGTGCTATGATGATACATGTTTTCTTCTCAATTTTATCATTTCTTCCAAGTTTGATATTGTTCATGGCTTTTGGTTTTAAGTAATTGATCTGATTATACTCACAATGATTCCTAAATGTCCATTACATTAGTAACTAGTTATTACTGCTCAGTCAGTGGCCGTCCTTTCCTCAGCTATTGTCCTTGCCTTCACTTTTTCTTTATAATATATATGTGGCTTAATTATCTTTATAGTAGCTTATTTACTTAAAAACTTATGAGCATTCTGCAAAGTATGATGACCAAGTTATCTATTCCAAATGATTTTTTTCTTGACTATAAAGATATTGTGAATCTAACTCCTAAAAGTTTTAGGACTTTTGTTCTTCATGAGCTTAGTATGAAAATATACACTTTGGAACAACAGCCCAAGAGGTTATCAATCAATAATTCATATACAGAGAATAATTGTTATTGTTTTGGAATGTTCATCAGTGCACTTTCCAAAATAGCTAAGGCAATTCAAAGCTTTGGTTTTTCTGGTAGCAAGGTATGAATGAAAACTGGACAATAAGGAAAGTTGAGCACCACAGAATCCAAAGACTTTTAAGAGTCTTTTGAGAAACAAAGAGATCAAATCAGTCAATATTTAAAGAAATTAATCACACTATTCACTAGAAGGCCAAATGCTGAAACTGAAGCTTAAATACTTTGACCACATAATGAGAAGACAAGACTCACTGGAAAAGATCCTGAGGTTGAGAAAGATTGAAGGCAAGAGGAAAAAGAGAATGGCAGAGGATGAGTTAGATGGTATCATGAAAGCAGCAAATGTAAACTTGGACAGACTTTGAGAGAGTAGAAGGTAGAAGGACCTGGTGTGTTACAGTCTATGGGTTCATGAAGAGTCAGACATGACTGAATAACTGAACAATAACAATGAAATCTGAAATAAAATAGATACACTAAAGGAAGAAGATAGTAAGAACAGGACGCTGACAAGAATGGAGTTCTGAAAGAAGAGGAGGCGGGACTCCAAAATAAAACTTGGCCAACAATCACAACTTATCCAGATCTGACCCTACTTGGGACCTCACTTCAAGCAACTACATTGTCTATGTTATGAACTTATAAACTAGAGCAGAATAAAACATTATATATAGGTCACTAAGTCCAGTAATCTTATTTTGAAGATAAAGAAACTGAGGGTACACTGGACTGAGATTTACATGGACTTCCTTAGGTTGTCAGTAGTAGAACAAAGATTCAAATTTCAAATCCTATGATTCCAAGGTCCAAATTCGGCACCCCCTTTTCACAATACTACACTGCTACTGGGGTAGCTAGGTGGTATAGGGGATAGAGTGTCAGGCCTGAAGTCAAGAAGATTCAACTTCCTGAGTTCAAATATGGCCTCAGATACTTAGTAGCTGTGTGACACTAGACAAGCTTGCCTCAGACTCCTCATCTGTAAAATGAGGTGGAGAGGAAATTGCAAGCCACTCCAGTATCTTTGCCAAGGAAATTCCATATGGGGTCATGAAGAGTCAGACATAACTTAAAAAGACTGACCAACCACCACAAAACTGCTATGAGTATGTATGGAATGGAAAACTTGGCACAGCCCTTGCTTTGATTAAAAACCCTATCTCGCTCAATCCTAAAATTCTTTGGATGTACAGAAAGTATACCTGGCATTCTTTTCCTCTCAATATACCCAGGGAGTGTTTTTGAAATGTTGTTTCTCAATGAAGTGCCCGGAGGAACTGATGATATTAATTTTGGTGAGGATAGAACAAGAATATGAGATTCCTGCTGCTCTTTGATTAAACCCACTTAGATAGAATTTTACCTCAAGAGCTTTGTTGTTTTAATGGCCTCCTGTAGGTATGTTCCTGAGAGGTCTCTGTGGGTTTTGTTTCATAGCCTGATGTAATATTCTCTGTCAGCTCCCTTTCTGTATATATTTACTCTGTCAGCTTCCTTCATGTATGTTTTGTACTTCAAAAGGCTGACTACATAATTTCCCTATTTCTTCATCTATAGAGTCAAACAATGTCAAATACCGCTCCTATGTGCTAATGAGGTGTCAGCCACTATGACCTGTCAACCTTGTGCACTAATCTGCTATATTTTAGAAGCTATATAGTCATTTCTTTCTTTCCATCACTTATAGTCTGGGAATTGATTAATCAGAATGAGTTCAATTTGTGGCCCAATTTTTTCCCCAGCTTGCTGTATTAGTGATTTAAATTGGAGAATGATGTATGAGGAACCTTTATTGGAATAAGTTGGTTCTGAATTCCCAGTGGCTTTCCTCTTGTCTTTGATGTGGGTGATACTGGAAATAGAGGATTGTTTGATCTCCCTGAATATTTAATAATTTTGAAACAGAAACATAAGGATTTAAAACTGGTTTGCCCTAAATGCAGTCATTCTTTTGTTGAAACAAATTCATACTTTTTCCTATATTTAGACCTGTTTTACAATGTAATAACATCACTGTGTTTGTAGATAGTTTTCCTCCAAAGCCTTCAAACATTTTGAATGACTTTTAGAATGTGCTTGAATTTTACTCATTGGCAAGGGAATTGATCCTGAAAAATGTAAAACTTGCCAAATAGTATATGTATTTATCTCAGTTCAAAGGGGGCACTATAGGGATGCCAGAAAAATTAAGAGATCTTATTTAGTAACTTACAACTCTGGCAGTGTGTGTGTGTGTGTATGTGAATGTGTGTGTATGTGTGTGTGTGTGTGTGTGAGAGAGAGAGAGAGAGAGAGAGAGAGAGAGAGAGAGAGAGAGAGA